>NC_056743.1:176507736-176807736 GCF_019279795.1 Protopterus annectens
TGAATATGTGCAGGGATGAACTCTGCTTTGCATACATAGAACAGTAGGGAAGAAGCAGCCTTCAGGACACATAACAGTCCCCTCCAACATGTCCTATTTAAGTTGCAGGCAAGGTTTAGGCCCCTGGATTGGGTTTTCCTGATGCTATTTGTTTTATGGATGTACAACAGGTCTATTAGGACTGGATAGGAGGATGAGTTTTAGGCCAGGTGTAGGTCACCTCTCAGTAGCATGTAAAAGACTGAATAAAAAGGACAAGGCTTTGAGGCAGTCTGGATAAGACTCGTTTTCCTATACCATGTATTCTTTTTGTAAGGATGCTCCAATTGTTACATATACTTAGGTACATAACAAAGGGGTACTGTACTCAGTGACTGACCTTATGAAAGCAAAGTACAATGGAATGATGACATGTTTAGATCTAGATGCCATAAACCTGCTTATAAGTTGTGCAACACAGAATGATTTCCTCACTACAGAAGAAACATGACAGTCAAATGCTAATTCACGGTTTACATGCTTTCCCAAATCCCTGACTCCAGATTCTACTTTTATGAGTGTATTGTCGATGTAGCAGTTTGATGGGGTGGCCATCTTTATGAATGATACTATGATGCACTTTTTGGCACTGAGTTTTAGACCATTACTCTGGCACCAGTTATTGGTCTGTATCAGGCCTTCTTGAAAGATATTTGTGTCTTGAGGGATTTAATGACTGCACCCAATTTGCAATTATTGACAAACTTGGTTAGACAGAGACCCTTGATGTTAGCTTTGCCCTCAGAGAAGTAGATGCCAAACGGGAGCATCCCCACAAGTGAGCCCTAGGCACTCCACTAGCAACCTTCCTTTTTGTGGAGGTATTTTAAATTATTAGGTCCCATCTGTAAGACAGCTGGGCAATCCAGCGAGTGATGGAGGGGTTTATACCTTCTTTAGTGAGGTTTTTCTACTTGAGTGGGGTATTCTGTCAAATGCCTTGGCCAAGTCAAGGGAGGCAGTATGCACCATTCTGCCCTCTTCCATTGCTTTGGTGACCTTCCTCAAAAAGTCCATCAGGTTGAGCAGGCAAGATCCGCCTTTGACAAACTCGAACTGATACCGGTTCAATGTTTATAGGTTATCTATTGTTGTTATTTAGGATACTCCCTTCCAATCTATCTTGCTCTTTTAAAATCAGTGGCTCTCCCTTTAGAATGCTAAAGCTCGAGTTACCCTTCTTTCATATATGTTTAGTGCACACTGCAACACTTAGGATATTAACCCACATTTTTCCATCTTATATTTAAAATCTGGAACATCTACTCCAAGACCACCACTTACCAGAGAACCCACATTCTGGCTCTTGATATTCATCTTGGGATGATAACTTCTGTTTTGCACCTGGTGAGAGAAGCAGCACAGGGACATTATTTCCTGGAGATTGCTGAAAGCCTAATAATTGCTGCATAGGTGCCAGCTTGCAATCTGTGCTTATATTTTGCTCCTGGTGAGAGAAGGAGCACAGGACATTGACTCCTGACTGCCTTTGGGTAGTGAGTGTCTGTGCTGGACCTTCCTGATTAGTCTGGTTGCCATTTATGGTATCTACTAGGAAAAGGCTACAACAAGCCTACAGACCCCTGCATCATCTGGGAGCAGTCTGTTTTTCACCAAAGAGTCTGTGGCCTGCTTTTCATCTTGGGATTGGTGCTACTGTTTTGCTTGCGGTGAGAGAAGAGGGAAGGGGACATTGTATCCTAGCAGTGTGAAGCTGTGGTGAGACCACCACTAGTAGTAGCTAGGCAATAGCCAATCAGGAGAATACCCAGTTTTCATCATTCTTTTCAAAGCCAATTCTTTCTTTTCAGTAAGTATTGCTTGATTAGTGGTTTTCTAACCTAATTACGAAATACCTCCCTAAATACTTCATCCATAAATCATCAGGGTCTATTTATTAGTTACCCTCAAGTGCTTGGCAGTGCCTTGTATAGACACTGACATTTTTCCTGTAAAAGCACCCTTGTCACCAATACCTAGTTGCACACAGACCAACTAGTTTGCAGTTACAAGCACTGCTCTCAGAGTTACAAACCAGATACTCCTGACATTACTTTATATTCTCACCTCACCTGTCTTATCTATACAAAATGGCCTGTTGCCATGCTTACGAACTTTCCCACCATCTCCGTTAACAGCTTGGTGGATATGGGCATCCTGAGGCAATGCAGAAATTTTCTCATGTTTACTAACAACCAGTTAATTTTCAAACAAACTGACATGATATGTGAGACATGTATTTGCACAATGGCACTGCAGGCAAAGCTCTCACATACAAGCATTCCTAATATCAATCAGGTTGTCAGCAGTATAAACGCTGCACCCATCCCACACAGTTCAAATCAAACACATAGACCTACAAATGCTGAGCCACTTAAATATAATCTTACTAAACCCCAAAGACCTCATGGATGAAATACACATAACAAATACCCTCAGCAGCCCTGAATGCACTCTTTCAGAACAACACCCATATCAACAGATACAGCCACATCTCATGGAGCTTTTACTTCTAACCCCATAAGGCAAGCCACCACACAATCTAACATTCTGGTCACTTGAGACTCCATTGTGAGACACACTCATGTCCCTTTCACCAGGCTGAGTAAAGAGAAATTCATGGTCTGTTGCTTGTCAGGGGCAAGGATCAGCCATATTATGCACGCACTGTGGTCACTGGACCACAAGTACCAGTATGACTCGGTCATAGTCCATGCTGAAGTAAATGACTTGAGATGTACCTCCCCAGACTATATGAAGAGAGAACATCATGGAGCTCTAGGAATATATGTCCCACGCTGGTATGAGTCAAGCATCGAGCAGCATTTTACCTTCTCCAAGGGTGATGCCATAATATGAACAGAAGATGACTGACTTTAGTAACTGGAGTCATACTAAGGGGGTGCAATATTTGTCAGCATTTAAGGAGATGGTCAACAGACCATGCTGCTTTGTCAGTGATAGTAGGCACCTCTCCCCTCTAGGCTTTCGAATATTCGCTACAACATTGTCGTCTCCTCCAAAGTACCTTTTTCAGGGAATGCCAAAATGAAAGTACATCTGTCATAGCAAATCAAAACCATGAAAATCTAGAGGTGTTACTGTCCAATGCTAGGAGTCTTAAACAAGAAACTCCATTTCCAATAAGCTCTCCTCGGCCTAAAGAATGCTGACATCTGTGCACTGAGACATGGTTTAAAGTTGCAGAGAGAAAACCGGCAGGACAAGGTTATAATGTCTCCTACACATTTAGTCCAGCTACTACACAGGCAGGGACTAAAGATGGAGGTATCTTGATTTATATAAAAAAATAAATATCCCTCAAGGCTGGCCAAACAGGACAATGCAATTAAGTTTTCCATGTTCCAATCACCGCAGGCAAAATCCATAACATTTCATTACAAGCTACAGGTCCCCATCTATTACCCAGGACACCCATAACATGCATTTAGCCTTAATGGAAGCACTCACCATCCAACTCAATACCATATTCATGGACGTCTTTAATTACCCCACTATTAATTTAGTGGGAATTATATACAACACCAAATGTGCAGACACAAAGACTCCTGGATTTTGTAAACAAACTCCGTGAATTAGATTGTCGATAAGCCAACCAGGGGGACTAACGTACTAGATCTGGTCCTCACCAATACAGGACAGTGCTGCCTACTTCCTAATGTAATGTCTTCTCTCGTAAGCTTAGACCACAAAACTGTCTCTTTTTAAGGAAAAATAAAACCTGGAACTTCAGCTAATCCTGGAATGTTCAGTAACTACTAAGACTAATTTCCTATTAAGTGATAATCTGGCAAAAGTTCAAGTTCCCATAAACCCTAAGAACATTGCTGCCAACCTGGAACTGTTCACAGAAACCCTATACAAGCATGTTAATAGCAGCATAGAAGCAGTTGAAGCCACCAGGAAGAAGTACAAAACTAACTCAAAAAACAAGCCACCATGGTGGAATCACAGCATCCATAGACTGTATAACAGAAGGAAGAAAATCATGGCAAAAATTAGGCGGCGTAGCACACAACAGGACAAAAGTACTCTCATCAAACTAAACAAACTCCCAGGACAAATCTATCAAAGCAGAGTTTGAAGTAAATTTGGCCTTCCAGGCCAAGGATAACCACAGGGATTCTTCAGCTTTGCCTACAACCTTAAAGACAATACACAACTGTGTGCAGAGCTCATTGTTAATGGAGCTACCTATGGTGAGCCAGAAGATGCAACAAACCTACTGGCAGACAAATTCAGTGCCAACTTTACCCCTCTCTCCAACTCAACCTTCCTTCAGGAAATATCATCAAATATAGCTCCCCCTAATATTACTATGGAGCAGATCTTCAGTGCTATCTCTAATGCCAAGAACACTGCATCAATGAACCCAGATATCTCAGGGTACCTTCTAAATAGCATGAAACATGACCTATTAGGCCCTCTGAAATTGCTATTTAAACGTATCCTCCAAAAAGGCTTTGTGCCTCACGAATGGAGAACAGCAACAGTCATCCCTCTGCACAAAGGTCGGCCATCTACAGACCACAGAAACTACAGATCCATCACTAG
This sequence comes from Protopterus annectens, assembly GCF_019279795.1. Taxonomy (NCBI): domain Eukaryota; kingdom Metazoa; phylum Chordata; order Ceratodontiformes; family Protopteridae; genus Protopterus; species Protopterus annectens. Next base: position 176,512,351 of record NC_056743.1, read on the forward strand.
TCTCATATGCAAAATCATTGAAAGAATTATCATGGAAATGATCAAGAATGACATAGAAAACCTACAAACACTGGATCCACCCTAATTTGGTTTTGTCAAGGGTAGGACATGCCTACTCAACCTGATGGACTTCTTGGAGAAGGTCAAAACAGCAACAGATGAGGGCAAGACAGTTCACAGTGCCTACCCTGACCTGACCAAAGCATCTGACACAACATCCTACTTGGGCATTATTTAGAAACTCAAGAGATTAGGTATAAACCCTTATATCACCCACTGGATAGCCAGCTGGCTCAGAGAGAGGAAACAGTAAACTAGAATTGGGTAGTCCACCTCAACAAAGAGGACAGTCACAAGAGGAGTCCCTCAGGGATCAATCCTGGGACCATTCCTTTTTGCCATTTACTTCCTTGAAGTCAAGCATCTGGTTGATTACATTTGCAGATGATTGCAAATTAGGAGCAGTCATAGACTCCTCTTACAGACATTAATGTTTTCCAGGAAGGGCTAACACATAGACAAATAACTTGTGTCAAAGCCATGGACTAAAACTAAATGCCAAAAAACTACATATTGGTATTCTTCAGGAAGTCATCCACCCCTGGCAACTATCATACTGACAACACACCACTAAGAGACCACCCAGCAGTCAGGGAATTGGAGACACATAGACAGTAATCTAGTCTTTGACCATCATGTGTCAACAGCAGTGAAGAAATCATTCTATGCTGTGCAACTTATAAACAAAGGTATGGCATCTAGGTCCAAGGAGGTCATTGTTCCGCCGTATCTGGCATTCATCAGACCTACCATTGAGTACAATGGTATGTCCATAACCAGTCATGTCTAAGAATTGCAGTGTCCACAGAGGTTCTTCACTAAAAGAGCACAGGGCATAAGTAACATACCCTATGAAGACTGCCTCAAATCCCTATCACTGTATTCTGTCTCCTACAGGATTTTGATAGGAGAGCAATGCCTGACATACAAAGCATACAAGGCATTGTTTGACCTCACCCTGATGGACCTCCTCCATATCCACAAAACAAACAGCACCATAATTATCCATTCTAAAGACTTAAACTTTGGCTGTGATATCAACAGGACCTGCTGAAGAGAAAGGTAGGTAATCCAGAAACTACCTCATCTCTGGAACAGGCTCCATCCATTTCTGGTTTGGTACCTACCCTTTGTAATGGATACAGTCAGCCTATAAATGGTTCACCTCTCAGGCCCCTGCTTGTAAATAATTCATCTCCCAAGCCTGTGCTTACACTTTCAAGGGTACCATAACTTGTTAAGAGATTTGGGATGCATGCCTAGGCTTAAAAAGCCCCTTGTGGTTGTCAACCTGGTACACACCTACGAAACCACCTAACCCATGATTACTCTCTCTACAGCTTTGCATAACAGGTTAGTTAGGCTTAAGAGTTGAAAATTCTCTGGGTCTGTGGATGGCCTGCCCTTGTGCAGTGGGATAACTGTTACAGACCTCCATTTGTTTGGCAGAAAGCCAGTGTGGAGGCTATAGTTAAATAGTGATTCTAGTGGGCCCGCCAGTTCATGTTTCATGCTATTAAGGAGGCATCCAACAATATTATCATACCCCATATCCATGCAGTGTTCTTGGCCATGGAGAGTGCCTTGAATACCTGCTCTATATAGTGACAATCGGGGGAGTTATGGATATGGTTGTTTCCTGAAGGGCATCTGGCAAGAAGGGGTAGGGGTGTGTGTGTGTGTGTGGTAAAAATGAAGCTAAATTTGTCATCCAGTTTTGCTATATCTTCTGGCTCAGTACAGTGGCACCATTTACAACTAATTTGGTGCATTGATGTGTATTGCCTTTGAGGTTATGGACATAGCTGAAGAAAGCTTTTTGACTGTCCTTGGCCTGGGAAACTAATTTTCCTCATATTTGGCTTTGGTAGACTTGATCAGCCCTGAGTTGTTTGTTTAGCTTGATGAGGGATTTTTTCACCTTGATGGGCATTACATTTTCTAATGCTTTGTTGTTTTACAACATATTAATGTAAGGATTCCACTAGGGCGGTTTACTTTTTGAACTGATCCTCTGCTTAATCCTGGTAGGTATAGTAGCTGGTAATGTGAATACACAGGGATTCTTTGAATTAGGGTTTGAGGGGGCTTGAAATTTTGTCAAGGTATCACTTAATAGTAGAAATTTTGCCCTAGAATAATTTGTAAAAGTTCCAAAGTTATATCTTTACTTCAAAGGTGACAGCTTTATGGTCTGACTTGATCAGCAAGGATATTACACTAAGGTGCAACATTCCACCATGTTTCTGAGGACCAGGACAAAGATGCTTGTGTACAGACTAACTCATCCAAGGTGTTTTTGTAAAGATATTAGGGGCCGTGTATGATTCCCAGTTTATATTTGGATAGGTTAAATTGCCCATGAGTATGGTGCTGGTTTGAATGGGGAGCGTCTCCAGTACATTTATGTACAGTGGATATAAAAAGTGTACACACCCCTGTTAAAATGCCAGGTTTTTGTGACATAAAAAATGAGACTACAATAAATAATTTAAAAACTTTTCCCACCTTTAATGTGACCTATAACCTGTACAATTCAATTGAAAAATAAACAAATCCGTTAAGGGAAAAAATATAAAAAATAAATGTACAATAAGCTGGTTGCATAAGTCTGCACACCCTTAAACTAATACTTTGTCGAAGCACCTTTTGATTTAATTACAGCATTCAGTCTTCTTCGGTACACACCTGCCATCAATTAAAGAGACTCTGATTAACCCCAAATAAAGTTCAGCTGCCCTAGTAGGATTTTCCTGACATTTACACAGTTGCCTGCTACAGCAAAAGTCATGGTTCGCAGACAGCTTACAAAGCATCAAAGGGATCTCACTGTTGAAAGGTTATCAGTCAGGAGAAGGGTACAAAAAAATTTCCACAGCATTGGATATATCATGGAATGCAATGAAGACAGTCATCAAAAAGTGGAGAAAGTATGGGACAACAGTGATGTTGCAAAAAACTGGAAGTCCCTCCAGAATTGATAAAAGACAAGACAAAAACTGGTCAGGGAGGCTGCCAAGAGACTTACAGCAACACAGAAGGAGCTGCAGGAAGTTTTGGCAAGTATTGGCTGTGTACTACATGTGACAACAATCTCCAGTATTCCTCATATGTCTGGACTATGGGGTAGGGTTGCAAGATGGAAGCCTTTTCTTACACATTAAAACATCCAGGCTTGGCTAAAATTTGCAAAACAATATATCAAGTCTCCCCAAAATATGTGGGAAAAATGTGTTATGGTCTGATGAGACCAAGGTTGAAATTTTTGGCCACAATTCCAAAAGGTACGTTTGGAGCAAAAACAATACTTTGCATCACCAAAAGATCACCATTCCCCACGGTGAAGCATAGGGGTGGCAGTATCATGCTTTGGGGTTGCATTTCTTCAGCTGGAACTGGGGCTTTAGTTAAGGTAGAGGGAATTATGAACAGTTCCAAATACCAGTCACTTTTGGCCCGAAACCTTCAGGTATCTGCTAGAAAGATGAAGAGGAATTTCACCTTTCAACATGACAATGACCCCAAGCATACATCCAAGTCAACAAAGGAATGGCTTCACCAAAAGAAAATTAAAGTTTTGGAATGGCCCAGCCAGAGCTCAGACCTAAATCCAATATAAAATCTGTGGGGTAATCTGAAGAGGGCTGTGCACAAGAGATGCCCAAGCAATCTGACAGATTTGGAGCGCTTTTGCAAGGAAGAGAAGACAAATATTGTCAAGACAAGATGTGCCATGCTGATAGACTCCTACCCAAGAAGACTGAATGTTGTAATTAAATAAAAAGGTGCTTCAACACAGTATTAGTTTAAGAGTGTGCACACTTATGCAACCAGTTTATTGTAAGTTTTTTATTTTTTATATTTTTCCCCTTACAGATTTGTTTGTTTTTCAATTGAATTGTACAAGTTATAGGTCACATTAAAGGTGGGAAAAGTTTTGAAATGATTTGTTGTGGTCATTTGTTATATCACAAAAACCTAGCATTTTAACAGGAGTGTGTACAGTTTTTACATCCACTGTATGTATTATGGTTTTCCTGGGTCATAGAGGGGCTCTGATAGTTTGCAAGTATATAGTAGAGACAAAAATAATTTAGACTCAGAGAAGCTCAAGTGGATCAGCCTTTGTGATGTGTTTGTTTTTAATGTAAACAGACACACCTCCACTTCCTGTGCAGTGGCTGGTCTAAATGTGTGGAAGGCACTGTAGACATGCACTGGCAGCATGCTCTCTGTGGCTTTAAATCATGACTCACTTCTTACTTAACCTGCAGTAGTGAGGGTCTGTGCTCTCCCCTCAAGTAGGTCATTTAGTTCCTGAAAGACAAAGTCTACATTTGCCAGTGTGCAGAGAGCTTGCAGGGAGTGGAGTTGCTTATTTAGATTATTGGCATGGAGCAATAATACCTGATTTTCCTGAGCTGGTTTAGCTATGTCAGTAGGTTTATCAGGTTGGCAATACCTCAGTATGGGGGTGGACAAGGTTTCGGCCAATATTCGAAATCCAGACCATCCCTGGCAAAGCAGCGTGGTTTGTCAATCATATCTTCCCTGGCTGACAGATATTATACCCTCTTCAAATTATACTATATTCGAAGGCAATTGTTAAAATCAGTTATTTTCTGTTCATACTATGGCATCATCCGTGGAGAAGGTATTCATACTATGGCATCATCCCTGGAGAAGGTAGAATGTTGCTTAGTACTAGGCTCATTTTGGTCTAGAACACAGTCCAAGAGGTCCTTAATGTGTCTCCACACAATCCATGGAAGTTCATCTCAAGTCGTTTATGCTGAAATGGACCATGACTAATTATACTGGTATTTGTGGTTCAGTAGCCTACATGTGTGTGTTCTGACAATCTTGGGCCCCAACAGAAAGCTGATCATGACTCACTTCCTCATTAAGCTGAGACACCATGGAATATGGCTGTATGTGTCATGTTGACCGTTGATTTTGTGGAATGGTCTTGAGGTTCCTGAGGATACTTTTTGTTTATGTAATGTCTGGGTGATCTTCATGGTATAGGGAGATTACATTTAAGTGCCTCAGCATATGTGAGTCTGTGTGTCTGGTCTGTACTATATGAGGTGGGTGTAGTGTGTGTTACTGAAAACTTATTTTACGTATTTGTATATAAAAGGCTAGCCACCAGTGACCTTTTCTAACTACATCTCTCACACACCATATCAAGAGGTTGTCCACAAACAAAGACAATCGCTAAATTACCTCAGGATGCCCACATCTACAAGCTGGCTGCAGAGACAGCAGGAAGTGGATGTCCATGAATACAGATTTTTCTTATGTGTAATACAAGGAGATGTTACAAAAGGGTTTTACAGCTGGTTAGCTTCATTGCTGTAAAGCATAACTACAATCAGGATTAAGACCAAACTCACAGTGGGGTACTCCTCAGTGGTCAAACAAGCTGCTCTTTGTGCAACTAAGTACTGTGGAAATTTCCGGGGTAGTTTTACATGGAAAATTTAAATTCTATGTGCCTGGATATATACAAGACAATATTAACCACCACTGCCTGATGAGCAGCGTCATGCAAACATGTCAAATCTATAAAGGCAGAAAAAATGACTGAACAAAGAAAATAGCCCTCTGACCATCAAGAAGTCTCACTTAAAGTTTTCTTGTGTAATTCCCAGCTCAGACAGACCAGGTCGCCATTAGAAATGCAATGAGATATGCATCACCTCTCTGCACCACCTCTAGTTTGTTCAGATACTAAAAAGGTAGACTGGTTGTTAGACTAAATTAGGAACTGCCCAGGATGCATCCTTCATTCCATGTGCCTGATGGTAAAGATGACTTAGCATAGCTTCAGCCTGATGACGTGGAGTCCTCTGGGCAGCCAATAATTTTAACTGGATATACTGTGTACTGGGGGCATACTGGCTGAGGTCAGGTGAGAGGTCCAGCATAGGACAGAAACCATCCACCTCCGTTATAACTAAGGAGGAGGGGAGCAGAAACCTGACCCCATTTTATAGAACTGGTAGGCCTGTTTCAGCAACAGAATCCAGTCCTGTTCAATAGCTCTGCAGACATGGACTGGTCACTTGACAAGAGTTTTTTCTCAGGAAGAAACTTTCTCTTATGTGATTGGCTATGCTTAAAAGAACAGAAGGGTTTTCAGCGGAGTAGTCCATAAACGTATTCTGCAATAGTGAGGGTCTGGCTCTTCCTCAAACAGGTCACTCAGTTCCTGAAAGATAAAGGCCTTTGCAAAGAGAACTTGAACTAGACAGCCAAAATATAGCTTCTGAGCTCCTTCTTGAGGGAAGACGGTCTCTGCCACTGTATCCTGTAAAGGAATATCCCTCAGATTCCAGCCCTGGCTACAAAATGAGCACAGTCTAAATTAATGTGGACCTCATGATATATACAAAGTCTTAAACATTTTGCCTATCAGAACTGATGCAAGAAGACTGACATGCTTTTCCAGAGCTTGATCGATTAGACATAATATAAGCACAATCAGCACTAAAGTAGCCTGCGTGGTAAAGCACAATAAAAAATGTGCATGTAGTGTTGACCATCTTCTCCTTGACTAAAGAATCAGGTAGACTGGCAAACTTTTTCAGAGCTTGATCCATTATGGAAAATATGAAGATGGGGAAGTGAAACAAAAAGTTTGCAGCTTTAAGGGACAGTGAGGTAGAAGGGCACATTCTCTTGCCATACTTTTACAAGGCTTTTAATTTTTCTGTTGTGGCAGTACAGTAAAATGCTGAGGTCATTGGGACCTGAACCTAGGCAAAAGACATCATACAGGAGATGGCATGAGGATGCCTTATGAGGGATATTTTCCGTTCAATAGAAGACAATAATGTCATCCTTTATCATTAGCCCCAGACATGGAATGTCACAAGACTCCTCCTCTTCTTCCCCAAATACAAACTCAGTTTTTTTTTTTGGGGGGGGGGGGGGGACAATAACAGAGTCCATTTCACAGAGGAATTCATAAATCTCAAAGTCTCTCCAGAGGAAATGCCATCCAGAGGGAGAAAAGGAGTAGATGCCCTTGTTTGACAGAGAAACCTAGCTGTTAGCTAGTCAGACTCTGCACAGGACCCCACGTGGAAGGCCCCCCCCCCCCACTCCCTTAAGTACTTATGCACATATAAGCTTGCAAGCAGGAGATTTGGATATGTACTCATGTTAAGAGAGGCCTGTATCACACAGGACATCACCTGTGTAGACCTATAAAAGTAATGTGTCAAAAGGTATGAAGTCTACTACCCAGCCACCCGGCAGCAAGCGGGTATGACACTTGCACAGTGATCAACCTAAAGGTTCCCATCTGCAAGCATGCTTATGGTCTTCACCACACAAATATCTGTCTGACATCTATACTTTTAACTGTGAGCCTTGGTCCAGTACAACTAGGCCAACTACCCTCTACCTGGCCCAAAATGCTCTACTGGACCCAAAGGGAGACCTACGGAAGGGAATCCTTGCTCTTTAGTACCACCCAATCAGAAGTTGGTTGACTTTAGAGACTATTACATGGAATAAGGCCAGCTGCCTTCCAGTTCTGTCTTAGGAACTGGAAACTGGATAGTAATTACACTCTGGTATGTTACCCCTCTAAAGGTTGAAGCCAGAGAGTTCACATTCCCTGGAGTCCTCTTTATCTGGTGAAAAGGACAGAAGTGGCCTGGGCTCTTGCAAGGGCATGTTCACTGCCTGTGGGGCTCTGGGGCACCATTTTAGTAACAGACTTAGCTCCAGAAGGGCCAGGCTGTAGGCATCTTCCAAGCCTTAGTTCTTTGGCTGGGAACGGGTTCCCTTATTTATTTCTGAGAATTATGTCCATCTGGAAAGGCCCAATTTCAATGGAGTTCTAGAAGATAAACTCCAAAATATAAAGTTAACATACAAGTAATGCAGTTTCCAGTTAAGAGTAATTACAGAACTTCCACAATAGAAAAAAGGGAGTACAGGAAGAAGTAAATACAAAAATAAAAAGTACACATGTGGGATTGTCCTTTTGATTCCAGTGTAAAGAACTTTTTAAAACCCTAAATTTTCTTAATAGCAAGAAAGACTAGACGTTTCTTCCTCCAGCCCTGCAAATCATAAACCCACCCATGCACACACACGTGTATGTTTGTGTGTGCATATGCTCTTGAGTGTAAGAAAATGTAATCATATATGCATATCTAAACAGTACACCCTACATAAACTGAGATAGAAACACATCTGGTATACTATGTAAATATTTCTTCTTTATGCAATAATAGTGTGTCAACAACATTTTACATATACTCTACATACATCATCTCATGTTAATTTATACACTTGGTTTATCAACAAAGGTGCAAAGACTTCTCTAGTCCCACAATATTGACAGTGCTGGCTAAAAAAAATAAAAGTTCAAATACAAACCCCACAAAAAAAAATATCAGACTAACTCTACCCCTTAAAAATAAATCCATATTTAGATGACAATAAAAAAATAAAGAATTAAAAATTGCTGTGGAACAGACTCCCCATCCACATAAAACAAAGTTCATCCCTGTCCATATTCAGCCACAACTTTGAGATCAATGGATGAGAAACAGAAGATTTACCCCTGTACTACTAATGTGCAGAGACAGCTCCCAAATGCTTTATCCCTTGCATGAGTCCCCTCAAATTATCTGTGGTAAGATCCTAGTTATTTCTCATGAGGGGTAATATGATTTCCAACCATGGGGTAGAAAAAGCGAAACTAGAACCAAATGGGATAGGTTATTTCAAGCACAAAAAGGGAAACTGGCTAGGCTTAAAATGTCCCATAAGGACAGCTAACGTAGCACTTACCTATGAACCTATAAAGCAAAACATGGACAGTACTTCTTATTCACTTTCTTTGACCTTGTCTGGAATAGTACTGTTGTGGTGAGAACAACAAAAGGTACTTAGCAAATTAAGATCCCAAGGAGTAGCCGCCACCAGTTTTCTTGGAGGTCTCTTATGTAAAACCCCTTTCAAAAACATTTTCACATGAAAAAGGGGAAATCCATGGGTAGACATAATGAAATGGCCAACAAATGAACCTTGACGGAGGAGTAAGAAAGGCCATAGGATAGTAACTCACAAATATTGCAACACCAGAGAAACACTAGATCTGAAAGGGTGCCGGTTATGTTGCTGGCACAAACTAGAAAACCTTTTCCATCTGAGAATATATGATTTTCTAATGTCAGGCTTTCCTGATTCTATTAATACCTACTGCACATCCTCAGTGAACAAGTGCCTAAAGGAAATTATGAACTCATCATCCAGGCACTCACCTGAAGATGACTGGGAACGTGGTGCATCAAACACCTCTGGTCTTGTGCGAGTAGATCCATTCTGTGAGGAAGCTTGTGGTAACTGCCTGGGCCATAAGGGAGTCATCACAATGATTCATCCGTGGAAAGGGTGGAAAAGCATCCAGGAACATTCCTGCCCAAGGACAGAAAAAGGTACCGGTCTACCAGGCCTTCTTAAATAGAGTTCGGGAGCAGAATGTAGTAATTTTCTTTGAACTGAAGTGTCTAGAAGACCCCAGGAACACAATCCTGTGTGATGGGTCAAAAAAGACTTTTGAATGTTCTTTTGAAATACCAGCTTGTGTAAGAGATCTCTTACCCAAGTAAGAGATTTCTGACACTGAAATAGACTCTACAAAGATAAGCAATGCATCTAAATATGGAAAAATGTGGATACCTGCAATGAGCTATAAAAGGAAGTTATGTACTCACCATAACGTTCCATCTGAGTAGTTCTACTTCATTTGTCTTCAACCTGTGGGTTACGGATCCGAGCAGGCAACTTTACTAGCATCTGCTCCGTGCTCCAAGCTCCTCCCCTTACCCATAATACACCTCTACTACCTTCCAACCCCCAGATGGAGATTGCTAAACCTTATACAGATAACCCAATCTGAAAAAATACTTGTGACCTATAACTGCAGCCCGTAGGCTATTCATATGGCAAGGTCCGGGGGAAGGAGGGAGGGACAGCTGAAGACAAATGAAGCAGAACTACTCAGATGGAACGTTATGGTGAGTACATAACTTCTTTATCTGAAGTAGTTTACTTCATTTGGTCTTCAACCTGTGGGACAGAGTCCCCAGCTACTAAACTCCTGGGAGACCCTTATGGAAAGATATTGCAGAGCACCGCGGAACCAAAGAAAGCACTCCTTCTGGAAGTCAAATCCAATTTGTAATGAGAAATAAATGTATGAGATGAGGACCAAGTAGCTGCAGAACAAATACCATCCAAAAGGCCGCAGACGTAGCCATGGACCTACTGGAATGAGCTTTCACCTAACCTGATGGAGACATGCCTCTGTTCTTATAGACCTGAAGGAAGCGTGAAGAAATCCATCTAGCAATAGTGACCTTGGAGATAGGTTTCCCCAAAAAGGGTTTATAGAAGGATACAAACAATTGATCAGACTTTTTTTGTCCTGTGTAAATATAATCATAACTGTCTATGAACATCCAACAGGTGGAGTTTGTATTCCATCTTGTTAGTAAAATTAGGAAACAACATAGACAAATTGATGGTCTGATTGAAATTGACTGGTGATGCCACCTTAGGAAGAAAGGATGGATTAGTTCGAAGGGAAACCCTAACTTTGTGAAAAATCAAGTAAGGAACTTTCACAGACAAGGCCTGTAATTCTGAAACCCTTTTGGCAGAGGTAATAGCCACAAGAAAAGCTGTTTTCCAAGATAAATATTTCAGATCTGCTGTTGCAGCAGGCTCGAAAGGTGGAGCGACCAAAGCTTGAATAACCATAGTAAGGTCCCGTGGGGCATAACAAAAAGGTTCCTTTAATAAAGGCTTTACACAGTCTGGAGGAGGCTAAAGAGGTAGAATTCTCGCCCACATGAAAATGACAGATGGCAGCCAACTGAACCTTGACAGTAGAAAAACTAGCTCTGTGTTGAAAAATATCAGCTAGAAAATCAAGAATGGTGGAAATAGGAGTCGTGAAGAGATCTAAACTCCTTTGAGAGGCCCACAAGGAAAAACGTTTCCACTTGCTGCGATAAACCTTTCTGGTTGAAGACTTATGAGCAGCCACCAAAATAGATCTAACTGAGGAGTATAGTCCAGGAGTCCTAGCAATCATGGGAACTGGAGCAGCCAAGCTGTGAGCTTCAAACTGTCCAGATTCAGATGAGGAATGGTGAAATCAGATCCTGAATGGGATCCAGGATCCAAGGCGGAGCCAGAAGGTGAGACCAGAGGAAGGGAAACCATACCTGTCGAGGCCAAAACAGGGCAATGAGGATCCCCAGTTGATGAGCTTTCTGTAGAAACCTCAGAATAAAAGGTATTGGAGGGTAAGCATACAGAAGACCGGAAGGCCAAGCATGAACTAGAGCATCTCTGGGGACTCCACCGGCAGTGGGTTCAAAGCGAAGAACTCATTGCACTTTGCATTGGAAGGAGATGCAAAGAGATCACAGCAAGGTTGACCCCACTTGCGGAAGATCCGTTCCGCTGCAGAAAGATTCAGAGACCACTCATAAGGCATCAGAATAGTCCAACTTAGCCTGTCTGCTAGGATGTTGGACCATCCCGGAATGTGTGCTAGGATGAGAAAGCGACTGGTGGAGATCGCCCATTCCCACACTCTCATGGCCTCAAGACAAAGGGGGTAAGATCTGGTCCCTCCTTGTTTGTTGATATACCAGACCACTGACATGTTGTCTGACTAAATTGCAATCGGTCCCAGGGGAAGAAAGGCATGAAGGGCCTGCAACGCTAGAAGGACTGCCCTCATCTCTAGGACATTTATGGGCAAGCTGGTCTCTACAGGGGACCAAAGGCCTTGGACTGTCCTGCCCGAACAATGTCCCCTCCACTTGAGTTGGGAGATCCATGCTCACTGCGGCTTAGGCTGGGACTGGAACAAAGTGTCGTCCCTCCAAAATGTCCACAGAACACATCCACCATATGAGGGACGACCAACAGACTCTACTGAGTTGAACTGGATATGCCAATGGCAGTTCCAACAGGGACCATTGTACAGCTAGAGTCCACTGTAAAATTCTCAAGTGTAACCAGGAGGAGTTATAGTCGCTGCCATCAAGCCTAAGGCCCTCAACATGGATGCTGCCGTTGGGAGATGAGAGTGGTACAGTGGTAGATCAGGGAGACATGCATCCTCAGGTTTTGTACTCTCTCCGAGGTCAGGAAGATTTTGCACTGTAGAGTATCTATCCTGGCACCAATGTAGTCTATCACCTGTACAGAATCTAGGAGTGATTTGGATGCATTGATTGTGATCCCCAAATGCAGGGCAAGGATCAGGAAATAATCCCTGGTTTGGGAGAGTAGACACCTAGCAGGAGCAGTGAAGAGCCAATTGTCCAGGTACGGATAGACCTGAATCCCCTGAAGCCTCAGGTGAACCGCTACCACTGCCATCACTTTGGTAAACACCCTGGGGGCTGTGGTGAGACCAAAGGGTAGGGCTCGAAATTGGTAATGATTGGCTTCTAGATGGAAGCGGAGGAACTTCCTGGAGCTTCTGTGCATCTTTATGTGATACTAAACATCCTGGAGGTTTAACGAGCACATCCAGTTGCTCTCTTGCAGGTACGGCATGATGGACTGTAGTGTGACCATCTGGAATTTCTCTTTGGCAACTGACAGGTTCAGGGTATAAAGGTCAAGAATGGGCCTTAAGTCCCCCGTTTTCTTTGGCACCAAAAAGAATCTGGAGTAGAAGCCCAATCCAGACTAATCTGGGGGACGGTCTCGATGGCTCGTTTTTCTAGCAACTTGGAAATTTCCTGTGCTTTTGCCTCCCTTTGCATGGGTGGTACGTCCAGGAGGTGTCTGGGAAATTTGGGAGAACTCATAAAGGGGATAGTGTGTCCTCTGGATATGATCTAAAGCACCCAGCGGTCTAATGTTCTGGACTCCCATACCACTAGGTGCAAGGCAATCATCCCCAGACTGCCTCCAGAGTAGAGCAGTCGGGCCACCCCTCAGGATTGCTGCCCGGGTCTGTCCGAGAAAGGTTTTCGAGACCCAAAATTCCTCTGACCCCCTCTGCCTCTGGGCCGGCATCTATTCTGTCCCCCCTCTGCCTCTGGGGGGGGAAGAAGAGCCCTGAGTGTCCCGGGAATACTGTGACTTCCAGAACCACATCATCTTTTGCCCTCTCTGGTTCTGGGAAAAGGACCTTTGAGGGTTCGAGAAACGGATCCCGACTGCAGACAGTGTCGTCCCATCCTTCTCACTCTGGACTAATGTCTCTTTGATGGTCTTACCAAAGAGAGTAGAACCGCCATAAGGGGCATTGGCAAAGGACGCCTTGAAAGGTTCCGAAAATTGACATAATCTGAGCCAGCCACCTTAGCCGCCCCTTCAGTAGCATGTGAAAGGAGTTGCATGGACATGTTGGAGACTGCTTTCAAAGTGGCCATTCTCGCGGAGAACAAGGCCCTGTCCTCCTGTGACATGGACTTAGGGGGAGACTCCTCCAGCTCCTTTACCAGGTCACGTTGGAGTCTGGTGACATGGGCCAGATAGTTCAGCACCCTAACTGAAAAGGTAGCTGAAGCGTAAACCCGCTTCCCTAAGCGGTCCATCATCTGCAACTCTCAGTCAGAAGGATGAACCAAGGAACTCTCCTGGGCAAGTTCCTTCTTTGTGGCTGCTGCTACCACCATAGCATCTATGGGGGAGCCCTCGTTCCATGCTGGCCTGTCTGTGGGGGGGGGGGGACTCAAAACTTTATCGGGTCTTTTTGGAATTGGTTCCATGGTGTCTGGCTTCTTTCATGCCCGCGAGGTGACCAGATCCACCAAAGGATCCACGGGAGGGGACACTCAGGAAAGTAGATGGGCCCATGCCAAAAGCCTCCAGGAACAAGGACTCATCAGAAGAAGGTTTGGGGGCAGACCAACCTGCCATTGGCGTAGAATTTCCATGATGTCTCCAAAGGAGACATCCTCGGGAGGTGACCTAGGGGAACCTTCTCCATCATCCAAGTCCATATTCTCGGTGAGGGACTCGGAGGAGTCCAAGTGCTTCCTCTTGCATATATGCTTGCGAAGCACCTTTCTGGTGGGGTTCTCCGGGGGGAACTCACAAGCCACATGTTCCTCAGGGGGAACCGTCTGGGGATCCTCGAGCAAGGGCTGTCTCTCTGGTAAAATGATGGGGGCCGTAGAAAGAGCCGCGGGGGTCTGGGTGTTGTCCGAGGGGGCAGTCAGAGGTCTCGATCCAGCAGAGAGAACCCTTTCTACCACGTCGAACGCCGAAGGACAGCGAACCTCCTGAGAAACCAATAAGGAGGGTGGTCTCCACGGGTCCAATGAGAGAAATGGAGCGGGGGCAGAAGTGGATGGAGATCCGAGGAAGGGAACTTGGCTCAACAAAGGCGGAGTCGATGAAAAAGGTTCCACTCCCTCTGATCCGACACCCAAGCTCCGGCTCCAAGGGTGGCTTGGATCCGAGCTGGTCAGATCTGATACCCTCCAGACAGCTGTCGGCATCAAGGAAGCAGGTAATGTCAGTGCCAACCCTCTGACTAAAGCCTTCCTGGGATTCGAATACTCAAACCCGATGGACGGATCAGAGAAGGAGATATCAGCTGGAAAAAAGGAAGTGAGCTCCACCCCCTGACGGAGAGGGGGCTGGCAACACACCTATCTGGATCTGAGTATGGATGAGCCTCCTCATCATTTTATCCATTTCGACCTCAGACAAGACCGGGTGGACCTCGACAAGGCCACGGACTGTGACCTTGAGGTTCTGGGCATCGAGGTCATAGAAGCTGAGCGTGTCTCCTCCGGCTCCAGGGAGAACCTCGGAGATAGGAGCTGAGGGGAGTCACGGATCCGTAAAGTTTTGATTGATGAAAGGAGGTCTGGAGACATCTTATGCTTTTCCCACGACTTCGACTCTCTCTCTCTCCTTCCCTCTGCCCATTTTCTGCTCCACTTCCACAGGCTTTTGGACAAGAGGTTGAGTCCCAGCTTGGGAGGGAGGAGAAGTCAGGGGAAGAGAAGAAGGAGAGGTGGCCACAGCAGCCGCTGTGACCGAAGCCGAAGACAAGGCAACAGTCTCAGAAGGGGGAAGAAGGCCTTTCAGGGCCAACTTGGCCTTCCTATCTTTAATGGCATGCAGATTGAACTCCACACATATAGTGCAGTGTACGCTCAGATGGGCCACGCCCAAGCACATAACACACAGAGCGTGGTCATCTGCAGGGTATAATTTATGGCCACACTCAGTGCATCTCTAAAATAGTCTTGTCAGCCATACTGTCAGAAGAAAGAATAACTAAAAAAGGAAAATGTTGTGTCTTTCTGGCTGAGAACATCCACTCACCGCACACACTGAACACACAGAGGGGGAAGGGGAGCAGAAAATACACAAACTATAAACTCAACACACCAAGCGAGGGGAGGGGAAAGAGGAACCTACTCTATCACTATCTAAAAAGTTTAAAGAAAAAAAAGAAGTTATGCCTTACCATAATATTCCATCTGAGTTGTTGATCTTCTTCCAGTCATCACTGATAGGTTCGGTTACGAGCCCTCGGAACTGAGTCGGCCTTATACCAAGCTTGCATACACCAAAAACTCTCGAGCTAAGCTGCTACCCACAATGCCCTTCACTCAGTTACCTCAGATCGAGTTTGCATGCAACATATAGAAGAAAACAGAAAGTCAGAGGCCATTTATTTATTTATTCCAGTTTGATTACCGGGGAAGTCCACTGTGTCAACATGGCCCATTTTCAGTGGAGGCCCAGGCAGAAAAGCTCCAAGAATGCATTAAAGCCGATTACATACAGGATTTACAAGAAACACAAGCAAGGTTTTAGAATGAATTAAACAGTTTACAAACATGATTACAAGGAATACAAGACAGTACAGATTATAATTCTTAAGGGACTGATTAGAATTAAGCTTTTTACATTAGCGTAGGTAAGCAGTAAGGCCATCTCTGCGAAGAAACCTGAAACACCACAAAGACCCAGAAGATCCACCAGGAGCCTTTGATGGGGGTTGGTGGAAGAAGATAAACAACTCAAATGGAACGTTATGGTAAAACATAACTTCTTTATCTGAAGTTGTTAATCTTCCTATTCATCACTGATGGGACAGAATCCCAAGCTACTTGGAGAACCTGGGTGGCCCTTATGGAAGAACATTCTTGAGAACCATAGAGCCAAAGGCCACTCTTCTCCTGGACATCAGATCCAATTTGTAATGCTTGATGAAGGTATGGGGTTTAGCCCAAATGGCTGCTGCACAGATGTCATCCATGGAGGCCCTAGAGTGGAAGGCAACCAATGCTGCAATAGCCCTACTTGAGTGAGCCTTGATCTGACCAGGCTTAGATTCATTCGTAAGCGAGTATGAGAAGCTAAGGCAATCCCTCAGCCATTTTGACAAAGTAACTTTAGATACTGCACATCCCATTCTAGGGCCAGAAAAGGAAATGAAAAGTTGGTCCGACTTGCGAAAGGACTTCGTTCTGTCCAGGTAGAAACTTAATTGTCTATAAACATCCAAAGAGTGTAGGGAGTATTCTCCTTTGTTAGAATAATTTGGAAAAAATACAGGGAGCTCAATGGACTGGTTAATAGAAAAGTCAGAAACCACCTTGGGGAGAAGGGATGGGTTAGTATGAAGTGATACTCTGTCCTTATGGAAGATCAGATAAGGGCTCTTGATACATACATTTTGCAACTCCAATATTCGTCTGGCTGAAGTGACCGCCACCAGAAATAAGGATTTCCATGACAGGAATTTTAGATCACATGTCGCAGCAGGCTCAAAAGGGGGTAGAGAGAGAGAGAGAGAGAGAGAGACTGAAGAACCCAGGAGAGATTCCATGCCTCCACTGGTTGCCTAATGGGAGGTCTGCTGTGGAAAATTCCCTTGAGGAAAGTCTTGCAAAGTCAAGTGGAAATAAGCGGGACTCCATCTGAACCATTATGGAAGTTGGAAATAGCTGCTAAATGGACTCAAATGGTGGAAGCTGATGCACCACTGTCAAACAACTCAGCAAAATAATGAGTAAAAGTAAAAAAGCCAGTAAAAAATTAAAGTTGCAAAATGTCACTTTTTACCAAATAAAAACACAGTAAAAAAGCACTTTAATGTACTTTACCATCCATAAAATAAACACAAATGTTTCAGAGAAAAAATAGTTTTCAACTACTTTTAACAACTTAAACTGACAAGAAAAAAGTGCACTCTCATTTAAAAGTACAGTTAAGTCTTGAGACAGTCCATTAAAACACAAACTTTTAGTAGAAAAATGACCTTCGTAATCAGGAAAGTACAGTAAAATGTGGACATTTTTCCCCAAAGGGAACTTGTCCAGCAATGGAAGAGCACAAGCCAATTGCTTATTATTGAAATCCCACTGAGGAGCACTTTCTTTGGTGGCAGGAAAGGTCTGAAGGGAATGGCTGTCAAACCTGTCTTTTAAGTTTAAGCTTGAGCTTGTGGAAGGCACCCTGAAGTTTTGGAAACTAGTCTTCTGTTATATCCTTGGCAGGAGAAAACACATATAGCTAAGGCTACTGCAGAAGTGATCAATATGATGAACATCTGATGTGACAGGTCCGACACTGCATGCTCGATTCTCTGTGCAGCTTTGCCATGTCTATTTTTTGAGATTCTCTCCTTTGAGTTAACTGATAAACCCCTGGTGGCTAATTATCATGGGTGAATTCTTCTAAATCCCAGCCAAAACTTAATATCTTTAAAATGACAAAAACGTTAAAATAATAAAACCAACTAAAATATTGACCACATTAAGCCAATCAGAAAACAGCATTTCCAGCAAAATGGATCTGATTTTAACTACCTGAACTAAAAATTGACAGACTATGAAATTAACAAATCCTAACATAATCTACATTACACTACTAATATACATCCAAAAATGAACTGGCACTATAAAACAATTTAAAAATTAAATTAGAAATAGATGACAACGCCAAACACGGGATACTCCATTCTTGAAACCTAAGGAAACTACTTAAATCTCTGTTCAGTAGCAAACTACTTAAATCTCTATTCAGTAGACACTCAAGTCAATTAACACGGCCTACTGAAGTCAATGGGAAACATTATACTAACAGATAAATAGAATACCTTGGGGGAGGGGGGCTGGTCTATGTAATGCTTGACCGTGAAATATCCTGTATGTAGGCAGTGGGAACTCGGTCTGTGATGAGTGCCTCAGGTGAGCTGTTACCACTGCCATGCATTTGGTGAACATCCTGGAGGCTATGGTGAGACCAAAGGGCAGTGCTCGGAACTGGTAGTGATTGATTCCCAGCCTGAAGTGGAGATACCTTCGAGAATACCTGCTCATCTTTATGTGATAGTACGCATCCTGAAGGTCTATAGAGCACATTCAGTCATCCTTCTGCAGGAAGGGCAGAATGAACTGTAGCTTGACCATTTAGAACTTTGAGTTGGCAATTGACTTGTTTACGGAAGTAAGATCCAGATTGGGTCTGAGGTCCCCCGTCTTTTTGGGCATTAAAAGAATCTTGAGTAAAAGCTAGATCCGAGCTGGTCTTGGGGACAATTTGGATGACTATTTTTGAGAGCAGCTTTGCAATTTCTAAAGCTGCATCCTCCTGCTGATTGTGTGGAACATTGGGGAGGATGTTTTTTGGAGAAGATTTTTGGGAAAAGGGTATAGCACAGCCTCTGGATATAATCTTTAACACCCAATAATCTTTTGTGATGGCTTCCCAGGCTGTTGGGTGCAGAGACAAATGTCCCCTGACTGCTTCCAGAGTACAGCAGCTGGGCAATCCTTCAGGACCACTGACTGGGCCTGTCCAAGAAAGAAACTTGAGACCCTTGATTCACTGTAACCCCTCTGCCACGAGGGTGGCATCTGTTATAACCGTTTCCCCCTCTGCCTCTGGGAGAAAGGTCCCCTTGTGAATCCTGGAAAGGACCCTGCGGCTTACAGAAAGTACAGCTGTGTACACTTACCATAAATGTAGATGTTCAAGTGTATTCAATGTTGCAACAAAGTCTTGGGTCCTGCATCGGTTGCCATCTCCTCTTCCATTATGTCAGGTCGTCAGGGGTATAAAACATGCAGCCAACTCCATTTTAATAAGTCTTTCTTGCCATGCGGTGCCCGAAGCAGAAGCAGTTTGCAAGTGCCAGTCGGCCAACTCCTGAAATTTTCGTTTTCGAGTTTCAGAACCGAAGTCTTCACACTAAAGCTAAGTACCCCGTTGGGGAAACTTTTTCTTGCTCCTTATCGATGTCAGTAAAAGTTAATAATTGCATTACTTGTGGGAAGCAAATACCTTATAAGGATTTTCATTTGTACTGTATTCCTTGCCTAGGCCCTGATCACAACGTGCCTTGCTGTCGGTTTTGAGTAAATTTAACCAATGCACTATTAAGCGTCGGTATATTTTTTCTTCTAAATATTTTGGATCAAGATTTAACTACCCTGAAATGTCGTCGGTTAGCAAACCGACTACCGGAGTTCACAAAAAACGCAAGGAAAAAGACAGAGACAGACAGTCGAGGTCCAAAACCAACGACGAAGCTTCTCCTAAGCCAGTCGCCGGTACTCAGTGAGGCGTTTTGCAGCCCCTGATACCCGCTTCTTTTGAGTCACAGGCCTCTATCGAGACCCATTCGAGTCCGGTATTCCACGAGATTCGCAAAGTATTGAACCCGCTGATGTCTCTTCCTTGGATGGGTCCGGAGCCTCTGAGCAGGCACCGGCTTCTGAGGGTGTTTTCAGACCTCAACATTTTTATATTAAACCGACGCCGTCAACAGAAACAAGGTTAAAAAATACTTCTATCTAAAAAAATGACGCATGAACCACATGCTCAGGCCCCTATGCCTAAAAAACAAATGATCAAAATGGCTGAGGATTTAATTACGTTGATCATGCCCCCCCCACCCCCCCCCGCTAAGAGGCCTAGGCAAGGCACTGATTATGAATCTTCAAGATTAGGTTTCTATTTCTTCTGATTCCTCTTCTTATCAGGAATTTTCTATTCCACCTTATGAGGATTCTGATGCAGAGGAATCCATTCCCATCTGCATCTTCTCCTGAGGATTACTCTTTTGGAGAGACTTTGCATACCTTAAGGGAGCATTTTCACTGGGAGAGTCAGGACTTCTCTGAATCAATAGAGAGGCTTAGGGATTTTCTTCTTCTTCCTCAGCATAGGCCTTTGGCAATACTGCCTGTATTAGACATTGTTGATGATGTGTTCTCAGAATCAAGCATGGCTCCTGGTTCCCTGCCTCAGGGTCCTTGTAAGCCAGACAGAAATTACAGGGTTCCTGACTCTCATAAATTTCTTTTCAAAAATCCTGCTGCTGATCCTGAGACTATTTCTCAGGGTCCTAAGGGTGTTAAGACTTCTACAGCCAAAAATCCTACCCCTTCTGTTAGAAACTCCAGGGCGCTGGATAGATGGGGTAAGAAGGTTTATATGTCTGCAACCTTGGCAATCAGGGCTTTAAACTGCCAGTTTCATATACTTAAATATCAACATAACAATACAATACAACAAATAACAAGCTTACTGAAACAGAAAATTATGTTGATTTCTGATTGTGTGGAAAATAAAGAGTTACAGGATTTATTGCATTCAGCAGAACAGGTTGGAAAGCATACTTTGCAATGTGGTTTTGATTCTTTGGAGGCCTCTTGCAGGGCCACAGTTACTGGATCGGTGATAAGAAGGCATGCCTGGCTCAAAGAGCAAAATCTGCCTGATCATGTTAAAGCTGTATTGTTGGATGCCCCTTTACAGCATGATAGTCTGTTTGGTAATAAGGCAGAAGAGGTTTTAAAGAAAATGGAAGACAAAGCTAAATCTATGCAAACTGTAAAAGATTTCTTGCAAGTGCAGCAACCCAGGTTCAGTAGGCAGTGGCCTACTAAGAACTGATCCTTTCCTGTGTCTGGCCACTCAGGGCAAACCCAGATGCTCAAAAGGCTCCAGATATCAATCACAGGGATCTTACAGGTCAAAGCAATGGGGTGCCTTCACCTCCAAATCTGGAGGTAACAAAGCACTACCCTACAGTAAGCAGTCTCAATGACTTTCCTCTACCATCTCCAAGCACTTTTCTTTTGGCAGCCCCCTTGGGGGGAAAACTAGAACTTCATGCTCAAAATTAGCAGTTAATAACGCAGGACAAGTGGGTATTAAACATAGTATCCCAGGGTTACAGATTTCATTTCCATACTTTGCCAATTCCAAACGGATGGCCAGATCTGCCACAAAACCAATGGGCAGAGGCCGAGAAACAAGTAATGTCCCTCATGGATATGGGGGCTATTCAACCGGTACTAGAAAAGGAAAAAGGACAAGGATTTTATTCAAGACTTTTCCTGGTACCCAGAAAAGACAAATCATGGCGTCCAATACTGGATTTATCGATTCTAAACATGTTCTTGGATATTCCAAAATTCAAAATGCTGACTTTACAACAGCTACTGCCTATGCTAGGCAAGAATGCCTGGTTGGTAACTCTAGACTTAAGAGAGGCATACCTGCATATCCCAGTAAGGGAATCTTGCAGAAGTTATCTCCACGTCAAAGCAGGTTTTTTTGCATTACCAATTCTGTGCACTGCCCTTTGGCTCATCTACTGCGCCCAGGGTCTTTACAAAGTGTCTGGCACCAGTAATTGCATTCTGCAGACAAAGAAACATTCAAATTTATCCTTATCTGGATGATTGTCTCATTCAGGCAGAGGACAAGGGCACTCTTCTTCAGCATCTGGCATTTGTAAAAAGGCTTCTAGCATGCCTAGGGTACACCATAAATGAAAATAAATTACAACTGGTACCCTCTCAAATAATTACATTCCTGGGTGCAAGCTTGAATACAACTGCCCAGATGGCTTATCTCACGCCAGACAAACAAATGCAAATGACAACATACTTCAAACAAATGGCAACAAAAACCCAGTTATCTGCAAGACAAATTCTGCAGGCTTTGGGGTTCATAGCATCCTGCATTCTACTAATTCCATATGTGAGACTGCATATGAGGAAACTTCAATGGTACCTAAAAAAGCTTATGGAGTCAACATTGCCACATCCTGGAAACAATGATCCCTCTCATTCCCTGCCTACAACAGGAGTTTCTTTGGTGGGCAGAGACATGTCACCAAAACAAGGGGCTGTCATTCACTCTACCCTCTGCCACCCAAACCCTAACTACAGACGCATCAGACTATGCTTGGGGGGCCCACCTGTCAGGGAGATGCATTCAAGGCAAATGGAGCCCAAACCAAATGCATCTACATATCAACCAGAAATGCTAGCTGTTCAGAATGCTCTGACAGCCTTCCCAGGACAGCTATTGATAAAGACGGACAACACCACAGTTATGTGGTAGATAAAGCAGGGGGTACCCATTCCTACCCACTTTGCAGACTAGCCATGGCCTTGTGGAACACAGCCTTGACTTACCAAATACATCTTCGAGCTCAATTCCTGCCAGGAAAGCAAAATACTTTGGCAGACGACCTAAGCAGAAATCTTATGGACTTGCACAAATGGAAACTGGATCCTCAAAAGTTTAGCATGTTAACACAAAAATAGGGAAGCCCAGACAAAGATCTATTTGCCTCTCCCCAAAACTATCAGTTGGACAAATTCTGCACAAGAGCTCATCACAAAAAAGCATGGAAAGTGGATGCTCTATCCTTCAGCTGGAAAAACCTATCAGTCTATGCCTTTCCCCCTCTGCCTCTGCTCTCCAAGGTCTTACTAAAAGTCAGACAGGAAAAAACAAAAATGATTCTAATTGCTCCGGACTGGCCTAGCCAACACTGGTACCCGCTTCTAAGGAATATGCCTCACCTTCCTCCATGGTACTTGCCTCAAACACCTCATCTATTGTCTCAGCAGAACTATCAAATTCTGCACACTGAGCTCCAAACTCTGAATCTTGCAGCATGGCTAATCAACTAATTATTCAAACCCCATCTCTCAGTAAACCTGTGATGGATGTCATTTTGGAAGCCAGAAGGCCTAGTACTAGAAAATCTTATGCTGATAAATGGAAGAGATTCTGTGCTTGGAACCAAGCACAAGGAATAGACACAGTAAAGCCCAATATTCCTCAGATTTTACAATACTTAACTGAGATGCTTGACAAGGACCTATCTTTTTCTTCAATAAAAATCCATGCCTCTGCCATCTCGGCTCATTACAACACAGAGCGCCTCCCCTCTTTTCTCATCCACTGCTAAAACAGTATCTCAGAGGAGCCAAAATTTTAAGGCCTCCCAGGAGAGCACAAACTCCTGCATGGAACCTCAATTTTGTGCTGGAAAAACTCACCCTGCCCCCTTTTGAACCAGCAGCTACTGCGGATATAAAATTTCTATCTTGGAAGACAGCTTTTCTTTTGGCAGTCACTTCAGCTAGAAGGGTTTCAGAACTACAGGCTCTCATGGCAGTGGAGCCTTTCATTATTTTTTACCCAGACAGGGTGGCTCTCAGGACCGATCCTTCTTTTATGCCTAAAGTGGTATCCAGTGTGGCTCTTAACCTGACCATTCACCTGCCAACTTTTTTCCCAAATCGGCAGAACAAGGGGGAGCAAATTCTGCATTCATTGGATGTACACAGACAACTAAGATTCTACTTAAACAGGACAAAATCTCTAAGAAAGTCTGAGCAAGTACTTGTAGCATTTGCTGCAGGATCAGAGGGGAAGGTTATATCAAAGCAGACTATTTCTAAATGGATAAGCCATTGTATTTGTTTCTGCTACTTGCACCATGGTAAACCTGTGCCCAAGGGGATCAGATCCCACTCCACCATTCTGCCTCTACTTCAGCAGCTTTTCTCAGAGGGGTCCCTAACCAGAGACATTCTAGAAGCTACTACTTGGAGCTCAATTCATACATTCACAAAGCATTATCATTTACCTCTCTTCTCTAAATCCAGGGCAGGCTTTGCCACTACAGTCCTGCAGGGCCTTATAGCTGCTAATGCTGTTTAGTTCCATCCTCCCTTCCATAGCTTTGGGATTCTACCCAAATGTAATGACTGCAACAGTGAAACACAAAGAACATAGTACAGTTGTGTACACTTACCATAAATGTAGATGTTAGAGTGTATTCACTGTTGCAGTCCGGATTACCCACCCGCCAGCCCCCTTTCTATACCTTTTCTTCCCTCACTATACTCAAAAGCCTTGGTGGTGTATTTGCTTTTAGCTGAAGGTAAAGTTTATGTTTCTAAGGTGCATTTATATATTTACAGTTTATATATATATATTTTTGCTCCCCATTTGGGGGGCACCTGACATCTTGGGCAAGAAATATGGCTTCGGCTGCATGTTTTATACCCCTGACGACCTGACGTCATGGAAGAGGAGACAGCAACCGACGCAGGACCCAAGACTTTGTTATTCAGGCCGACTGAGGGCAACCTGCCAGCAGATCACCCAAATGTAATGACTGCAACAGTGAAACACGAAGAACATCCACAACTTCTTACCTCCACACTGGTTCCTGGAAAATGACTGTTGTGGGGGTAGAGAAGTGTATCCTGATAGTAGGCAGGGTCTTTCCATCCTTTTCACTTTGTGTGTGTCTTTAACCATCTGACCAAAAAGGGTTGATCCACTGAAGGAAGCATTGGCAAAAGATGCAATAAAATATCACACAGCTGCATCCAGGTATGGGGTCTAACTGCAATGCCTGATCAAGCAGCCCATGAAGCACCCCCTGCCGCATAAGAGATTAACCTTATGGACATGTTGGAAGTAGACCGGAGGGTGGCCATTCTTAAGGAATAGGACTTCTGTTCCTCAGCAGAAATGGATTCTGGGACCGAGCCAGAGAATTCCTTGACCAAATCCCTCTGTAGCCTGGTTACATGTGCTAGGTAGTTCAGCTCTCACAATGCAAAGGTCGCTGAAGCGTAAATCTGCTTTCCAAACCTGTCCAAAGCTTTAGACCCCCAGTTAGGGTGATGGGCAGTGGAGCTCTGTTGGGCTAGCTCCTTTTTGCTGGCAGCTGCAACCACCATGGCATCGACTGGAATCCCTTTAGTGCTTAGGGACAGGTTCCTCTGTGTCTGTTTCCTTCCATGCCCTGCTGGACGGGAGGGGTACGTACACACACACACACACACACACACACACACACACACACACACACACACACACACACACAGCCACACACAGTAGATGGACCTATCCCAAATGCTTCCAGAAACACGGATTCCTCTGGATTAGGGCTTTTGAAAGACCAACCACTTTTCTGGCAAAGAATTTCCATGATGTCTCCAAATAAGACATCCTTGGGTAGAGATCTGTGGGACCCTTCTCCTTCATTGAGATCAGTGACTACAGTGAGGGATTCCAAAGGGGAATCTATGTGTCTCCTTTTACATGTATGCCTCCAAGGGACCTCTTCAGTGGGGTGCTCCGCAGAGGTAGCGGAAGACTCCAAATGGGAATCAGGCTGGAAGTCCTTCTGAGCTGGCTGTCCTGGAGGGGACAGAGTAGATGCCTCAGGCACAGATGCAACTTGCGGGGGGGGGGACCAGAGTCTGGAGCAGGCAGAATCAAGGCTCTTCTGTGTGCAAAGAGAACCCTCTCCATCACCTCAAAAGTCGAGGGAAATTGGGACACCCCAGGCACCCCCACCAGAGCCGAAGCTGTCGACGGTGAGGCCTTGCAAGCCCCAAATGCCTCAGGATCCGAATGGGGAGTCGGACCCGAGCTGCCAAATGCTAAAGCCCTGAGAGGAAGAGACTGCTTCAAAAATTTCATAGCCGACGTCAACACCTTGGAACCAGCACCGAAGCTACGGCTCCGAGAATCGTTAGGCTCTGAATCCATCGGAGACTGAAAACACAGGGAGACCATCAGAGTCGAGGTAACCATACTTGTCAGCTTCAATGTCTTGGCTCCAGCAAGGGTCAGACCCGATAACTCCTAAATCCAGGGTCAGATAAGAAAAGGAGCAAAAGAAGTGAAGGCAGGGATGCTGCTCGTAGATCCAGGAGGGGATGGAGAAGGCAAGATCTCCAGCTGGATTTGTGCCTTGAGGAATTACACCATCATACTGTCCACCTCAGCTATGGAGAGGCTACGGGAGGACCTAACAGAGGATGCCACCTAAGCAGGCCTGGAAGAGGGCCTAGGCTGCTGCAAGGGAGTAGTCTAGAAGACACAGACTCGAGGGAGAAACTACGGCTTTGATGAGAAGGGGAGGATTGAATAACTACTGGAGCCGACTGTGTCGGCCCTGAGAGCCTCAGAATTTTGGAGATCTGCTGGGAGATCTCTTCCTATCCTTGTTGTTCTTAGTGGGGGGGGGGTGAGCCCCTGAAGAAGGGGTGGCTGAACAGGAGGAACTTGGAAGGAGCCCCCTTCAGAATGAGTTTGTTCCAGCAGTCAATAAGTGCCCGCTGGTTAAAACCGGCACAAATAGTACATGTGGAGTCAAGATGAGCCACCTCTACACAAACAACACACTCAGCATGTGTATCAGAAAGTGGGATTTTGTGCCCACAAAGACTACACTTTTTAAACCCAGTGGGTTTAGGATCGGCTATGCTCTTTCAGCAACAATAACAAAGTAACAGAATACAACAATAAACAAGCAAAATGTATATAACATCACACACACATTTTACATATATATATATATATATATATATATATATATATATTATATATAACATTATACAAAAATGTCTAGCTCAAACAGACGGAAGGGAAGGGGAGGAGAGAGACCACAAAATAAACTCTTTCCCTGACAAAGACTGGAAGTAGAAAGGAGAGTGAAGGCCAAGAAGAAACAGTACTAACAAAAACTTTGAAAAGTTTTTATTGAATATCACTCACTGAAGGAAGAATTCCCAGAGGAGCTCAGAATGTCAAGAACCCAATGCTTAGCAAAACGCAACAACTGAGAACTGAGGGATTTGGAGGAGAAGAGCATCATGGGTAGGGGAGGATCTCAGATGTTGGAGCCTACACCTTTGGTATACAGCCAAGTTGGATTCCATACTCGGATCCGAAACCCATAGGTTGAAGAGCAAATGAAGGCAACAACATCAGATCATAAGCTCCTGCTAATCAGGAATAAGCTCTGCCCCTGTAAAGACTGGGAAGCCACACAAAATGTGGCTTTACACCCAAAAAGACTAGGTCTCAACCAGTCCTATGAGCTACATTTTTAGTGCTCAAGCTCTAATCTCCTTCTTGGCCACAAGCAAGACCTTTCCAGCAGTTCTCAGGGAAAACTTCCTTCTACTACACCCCATGAAAGGTCAGACAGATACAAAATTTGGTACATATCATTACAGGTATGTGTTGAGTCTTACAATATTTGTACTTCTACAAAAGAAAGGATGCCAACTTCTGATTTCTAGAAAGTATGAACTCAACTACAGGACTCAAACAATTTACCAAGGCCCACACAACATTGTTTCCAGCCAAACAATAACACAACAGCAGCTCTACTGAGCTTGTTTACCATCAACAACAGCAACAAGAATGCAGGGAAGTTAGTAGCAGCACTTTCCCTCAATTTGTCAAAAGCTTTTGACACTGTGTCTCATCAAAAACTACTCAACAAACTCTCCTCTGTAGGACTTCAGCACTCATCTCTCACCTGTCTCAGCAGCTACTTCAATGACAGACTTTAAGCTGCAAAACTGGAAAATTACACATCTCCATTTCTCTCTGAGCACATAAGGGTATCTCAAGAATTTATCCTTGGTCCCTTGCTCTTCAGTGTTTTCATAAAGGACCTACCTACTGTAATTAAACAAGCTTCCATTTTTTAGTATGCTGATGATCCACCACTCATCTACACTGCCACAAACTTACAACTTCAAACCCAAACACAGAAATGCTTCAACTCCATTAAACATGGCTTTATAACTCCCAATTACTACCAAAACTAAAACTGACCAAACTTATACGGTTTACACCTAAACATTAATCTAATGACAAATCTCTCTTCACCATCACATACAATAATGGAGTAAAAAAAAAACAAATGATTCATTACATTATGTATGTATGCATGTTACTTTCTCTATATTGTGCAGCTTTCTCCCCTGTGCCTCCTATGACATTTTTTTCACCCAGTTGGACTTTCCTGGTCAACAAAAATAATAAATAAATAAAATTAAATAAATGACTACAGAAATGCCATCCTTGCTGTTCAGTAAACTCAACGTATAGCAAATGAAAATGATCATCAATAACCCAATAGCATTTAGTTCACATTTACCTTTCAAAACTAGTTTTAGTAACTGTTGCAACTTCTAACATGCAGTCCAAGAGATCTTTAATGAGCTGAGCCCCAATTCATAATGGCCTCAAAGCACTGTCTGATTAAGTGACTAGCTCAAGGTCATACAGTAACCAAACAAATTAGCTTGTTAACAGAGCCTTAATCCTCTGCACTATCAGTAAAGGCTTTCAACTACACCCTTGACAAAGGACACATTGGCATGAAACCCCTGTGCCAACTGATAACTTAAAAAATCCACACCTGCAGCTGGTGGAAATCTTTAAAATCTGGTTCTTCTAATGTAATTTTTCACAAAAAATTGAGTTTTTATCTGCTCTACTGTACATTTTTTGAGCTGAAAATACAGTTTTCCACATTATATATTTTGCACACTGTAACTTGATCTATAGTTAATGATACAGAAAAAAATAATCAATGGGACGGTACGAGAACAATATTAACCATGCAGGGTTGTGTAATACCAGACTATATTTTATATTCTAAGAGTATAGTGAAACTGAGACTTAGGAAATTACACAATTATTTCGTCCTCCATTATGCATTTACAGAAAGTCAGTCTAGAGTAAACTGTTCACTGGTGGATTTTATCATCATGTTGTACATCAGCAATTAATGCACATGCTGGAAAGCAAGATATTATTAGTGTTTGCTTGCACATTACATACTGCATAGTCAAAAAACTATGCTCCAGCACATGAAGTGTACGGGAAAACTAGACTGGTAAGGTTCTCGGGACCATAAGATATGGTTCAAGCTGCACACATATTACCTTCTTGCTAACGTAACTGGAAAAATGAAGGCTCAAAAGGATACAGACAATCAACAACATTGGAGTTTAAAGATGGTTTCTTCACTGCTGGGTTAACAAAAGCTTCCCTTAATAAACTGGAAAAGCCCAGTGCTTAAAGAGGACACCAACATCCAAATGTCCGAACTCAGCATGTCCAAGCTGTCTATAAATGGCCTGGAGGAGCAAGGAGTCAGCCTGCAAGCTAAATGTAAACAAATAATGCTGAAGAAGAGAACTTGAATGCTGTTCTTGTATCATCAACCTTTTCAGACAAGAACTGGGCAGCTGGCTCATCCTTATGTGATGAAGACGCAGGCTGGACTGCACAGTTAGACCACCACCTCTTAAGAGCATGGCCAGGGGGTTTTATTAGGTGTTCAGATCTCTGGGAACAGAAATACTACTTTCTTAAGACAGACCTCAGTTTGGTTAACAACCATAATGTTCTCACAGACAAAGTTTACTGCTCCAAAGACCCTCATGCATCCATGATACTCCAGGTCCTTCCTTGCCACAAGGAGTACATCATTGCTAGCGTATCTTAACAGAGACAGGATGTAAATTACTTTGAGCAACCAGCAGACAGCTATGGATAAAGACTTCAGCTACCAGAGTGTCTTGAGTGCTGGTACTATCCTCTGAAAGAAGCTAAAGGAGTGCTAAAGAATATAAATGCATAGTTATAACAGGGATGTTATGGTACTCCATCAACTGAAGATCAGGTGGACTGAAGTGGTGTAACTTAACAGCAAAACATATGAGGAAGCAGTCAGATCATCAAAGTAGCTTCAACACCATTTCTGAGGGTTTCACATCCAGCCGCAGAAGTAATAACCTGAGAAAACCCAAATAAATCATAATACAGACTATTCCTTTGTAACAGCCACTAACTCATCAATGACACTGAAGCTACTACAAACCACACTGATGTCAGAAAGAACACAGAGTCAATGAGAAAGTCTGTGAATTCTTGTATGAATGCTTTCAAACAACTGGGTGGACAACAGACAAAGCGTAACCTACTACTTCCTCCTGCAGCCATTACACCAAAGAGTTGGCATTCCTGATGGCAACCTGGGCCAACAAGACCTACGCGATAAAACAGACAACTCCACATGGATCTTAGTTAATAGAGAATGGATACACTGGACAGCTGCATGTAAGGTGAGGACCAAAGCTGTCATCAAACTACATCTCAGTTATGAAAGCAAAGCCTGCCACATACAACAAGATGACTATAAAGATTACTGTGGATTAACCTTGTATTAGAATACAGGCCACTGAGAGAGGCCAGTGGAGGATAGATTCCATTTACTTCGCAGAGATGGCAAAAAGGAATCTTGGCACAATCTGGAGAAGGAAGGAATTAATCTGACACTATTTTATTCCAGAATGAATGCTAAAGCTTCAACTGCCCACCACAGGAGTATAGTGACTACTTAGAGCACACACCCATATGTCTGTGTATGATATGAAACTATCTACAATCTGTGCAACTAAACAACGTAGAAGGGGAAAAGTGGTGTAGTGCTAGTACAGTGGCCCTATCATAAAGTTGTTGTTGTGTCTTTCGGCTTATGGGGGTCTCCACAGCGGAACTCCGGTCCGCTAATGTTTGGTAGTGGATTTTTACTTGCTGAGTTACCAGCCCCCATCCACACCACACAGAAGATGCTCTAACTGAGAATCGAACGCGACAACATCTTGCTGTGAGGCGACAACGCTACCGCAACACTATCATAAAGTAATAGCTCAAAACCCATATTAAGGCAATGCTGCAGAAGTAATCATTTTATTAATTAAGGCAATTTGTTTTCCTTCCATAAGATGCTTCTTTTCGGTTGTTTGGATAACATGTTTAGCAGAATAAGAATATTACACAGCTAAAGACAATTTAATACTGGGCTGTAGAGATTATTTAGAATGGCGTTTTCAGGTAAAATTGATGTTAGTCATTCAAAGCTACCGCCTGAAAATTCTAACATCCATATTAAGTTTTACAACAGATACACAGAACTGTTTCTGTCCCTATGAAGATGGGTTCCTGGCTGCCTGCTCCATTCTACCAAATGCACTCACACTAATAATATGAATGCAAAATAATTCAATACCTGGTGTAGTGCCGTGTGACATTGTGCATTACTTTAGACACAGATGTTTAGTTTCAGTTTTGGTTAACAAAAAGTATCGAGTCATCTTTCATCTGATCTCTCAAAATTGATCACACTGATCATGGAAAAATCAAACGTGTCACAGCAGACCATCAATGTTTCATGGAATCAAAGACAATTACAACTGACTGATGAGCCTGTTAAATATTAATAAAGAAGCTGAAAGGTAATAAAAGGGCAAGAGGCTTTTATGTGTATTCAGTGTACTACTATCACTCACATGGTAATATCATATGACTTAGATTTCCAAGTCTAAGTAATGAACAGAACCTGGCAAGGCTGTCAAAAACATTTATATTATCAGCTTAGCTGATCCATTCAGTTTTAGAAACAATTTGTTCACAAAAACTACAATGACCTACACTCAAAACAGCACACATAATGTAATCGAGAAATCCATATTCCGATGAATGTTAAACAACTTATGTACAGAGTATTACTATAAAAACAACAAAGGACACTATCACTATTTAAAAAAATATATTAATCGTAAAATGTGAAGCAGTCTACACAGACGGAATGTCACTGCCTACTGTGCTGGCAGTACAGATGGGGTGGTTTGCAGGAAGGTATCTCAGTCCTGACAGTAAACATTAAAAGCTTTGTATTGTCACAGACAACTATTAACAAGCCTTCGAACAGAGATTAAAAGCTCTGCCAACCAGATATGTTCAGCATGTTTGCCCAGTTCCTTTATATTACGGCACACGCATAATCCTGTAGAGTACTTCCTAAGTGGGCATACGGTAGGACTAATGCTTTCCTCAACATAAATTCTAATAGACAATCAAGGTTCCTGCATAATGTTTGCCTCACGGATACTTTCAGGATGGAATAACAGAATGACTAGGTGAGGTAATGCATTATTTGGAAAGGAGATGAACACCTGGATCAAGATCAAGAAAATAACAAATAAGATGTTGAAATATGTAAGTGTGTAGGACATAACTTGATTTGGGGGGAAATAAGAATTGCAGTGAACAGCTTCATGGTGAAATCCTGGAACCAAAGTGATTCCCTTAAGAAGTCAGAAGCCAATAACCAGTCAGTGAAACACACGCACAAAAAATTAAAACATATGAATATAATAGGTGGTCAATAATCAAATGGATGTCCCGTCATAAGTGAAGTCACTTGGGAAAAAAGTTATCAGGGACACACTTCTTTATTAATATACTGAACATTTCAAGTCAATATTAAAAAAGACTGAAGAAAATTTTCTCAACTTTCTTCACAGTGCTAATATTTTTAAAGACAGCTCCAGTGTGTTAAGGGTGCAAAAGAACTGCAGTCTAAATACACTTGTTTACCCAACCCAGTTAACTGTGCTAGTTAATAACAAAATATTAATGTGCTGAGCTGCACTTACAAATGCCAGACATGAGGTATTTTACACAGTGCCAAATCTTCCTAATAGGAAAGTCAGCTTGCTCTTGTTTTAGAGAAACAGTACAGTGTAGCAATTGATTCAAGTAAAGAAAAAACTGCAAAAAAATACTAAGAATGGAACTGTATCTAGTAGCAGAATTATATAAAGGGTTAAGATCTACTAAAATGCAGAGAGTGCCACAAATACAGTCTGCTTTATGATTGTCCGCAAAAATTATTCTGGGGCATTCAGAAGAATAACCAACTGGGTATTGGCAGAAGTAAATGAAACAGGATTAATGGATTTAGAAGGCCTTACAAATACAGTGATCAGGGGGCCTTCACACCAAGTCAAAGTCCCAGCAAAATTAAAGGGATCAGAGTCCCTAGCAGAATTAACATAACCAGACAGCTCAAAAGGATTAATGAAAGTCAGCAAACGGTCAGTACTATTAATAAAGTTAAAAAAAGCCCTAGCAATGTTAACAAATTGGGATCCCTTGAATAGATTTACAAAGTGAAAGGACTAAAAATTAAGTGAAGAGATCTACAACAAAATGAAACAAGTGTTGCTGCCCTAGCAAGATGAGCAGAATCAAAGGGGGGGGGGGGGGTCATCATAATTGTAAGATGCAAGGAAACACAGCATTAGCAATGGTGATAAAGTCATTACAGTAGGGACTAATTTAATAGTACGGTCCCTTAACAGTCAGTTTAAAGGAACATGCAGCAGACTTAATGAAGTAATGGAAGTCTCTTTTTCACGTTACTGACACAACTAAACTTGGCCTGTGTAGAGTAAATTGTAATATTTTTTTCAGTGCAATCACACGAGCAGCTGAATTTTAAAAGAAGGGTGCTTTTGTTAGTCTTCTTTGTCCTACTATACATAAAATATATGCTGTTACCATAGCTCTTAATCTCTCTGAGGGGATTCCTCCCTTTGATGGGGCTTCTAAGTCATGTTTACACTCAGCAGTTACAATTCAGCCTTTCTTCCTGGAAAAGTCTGTGCTTGTGGTATGCAGATTTGGTGCTGGGAAATTTCAAGATGTCATGCTCCAGGTACAACAGTTCACACTGCCCTTGATCCTGCCAGGTCACCCTCCTCAACTGTTGCAAAGAATACTTCTTGTAACTCAAGAAATAACAGCAAATATTTGACACCTAAACTGAAAAAATAATATACAAGTATATACTTGCCCTACTTTTAGAGAAATCTAACGGTTGAGATGTGATGGAGAGGTTGTCCCAGTACAGGTGGATGTTAGGAGGGTATCTGTGACCCCATTAATAATGATTCTCACACAGATCAACTAAAATGGTGAGAGAATATTTTGATAAATCTAACACTGGAGACCTTGTTTGATGGGTCCTATGTCTTGACTGAATCTCAAGCAGCAAATCACTAAAGTGGAGGTACCAACTTGTGAGGCCCAAACAAGGGGTAGTGTGTTTCACTTGGTAAGTAGTTCCACTAGCAGTCACTCCTTCTTTAAACCTTGCTTCACTCACACCTAGCATCCCATTGGGAATGTTACTACACTACTACTTAACTACATCTGAAACTCAGCATCTCAGTAGGAGCTCACATACTTCTAAATTATCTAACAACCATTATTTTTCTATTTTATTTTTGTTACCTTTGTAAGAACCATCTGCTTTTTTCTTATTTTTTTTCTGTTACCACTGTATGAACCAACTTTTTGTAAATACTTATGATTATTATTCCTTTTAACTTGTATCTAAATCCATGCTTGTAATTGTACTTGCATTAATGTACAAAAACTGTTAATTATTTTCATTATATTCTTGGTGGTTGTTTATTAAAGATTTTGTATGTTTGGAGCTTTTCTCCCCAGGACTCCATTGAAAATGGGCTAATCTCAGCCCAATGGACCATCCTAGTAAAGCAACTGCAAATAAAAAAATAAATAAATAAATAAGTAAACCACATCCCTTAAGGAGCTTAGCCTCCCATTCTCCAAACAGTTCTGGATGCAGAGGCCAAATTACTCACTTTTTACATGCCTAATATGTAATTACTAAAAGCTGAACATAACCATTAGTTACAGCCCACTATCAACATCCATTATAGCTATCATCAGTCTTATCACTACCATTTTTATAAAGGCAAAAGGAATGTTACTACATTACAGATTGAAATCAAGAAGTGTAACTACAATGGTGCAACTACATCATGATAAAACTGGGTTTTTGTAACCACTTACCCCAAAAACTATACTCATCTTAATGACATACTTCTTTTTATACATCTTGAAATAGTTATGCTATACTCCTGATTATTGACATGGTATAACATTGCATTGCTACTTAATGCCTGGTAATAATCCTGTTACCATTGCTGTTTAATGCTAATTTATAATGAAAATTGTATAATATATGTTGGAGCTTTTCTCTCCGGGCCTCAGCTGAAAAAGGGCCCTTTAACTCAGTCGGACAATCCTGATCAACAAATGTAAAATGAAATAAATAAATAATAACTCATACGCAAAAAAGGTAACATGAAACACATTAAATAAACTATCCCTGTATTAACTAAATTCCACCCACATCAGACCTAACATGCACATCTATTTCATTATACAATCATCAGTCTGGCTTCGATATATTTCTCCTGAAAGACTCACTCTCTCTCCCTGCCACATTCCCCTTAAAGACTCTTTCTTTCCTTCAACTTCTCCCCTTCAAGCTGTCCATTGACTGTACTTTACTAAGCACTACTCAATCACAACAATCTATACCAAAGCAGCAGAAGTCCATGAATTCACTGTTGCACTTAGAATTTTAAGATGCAGTTTTTTGCGACTCAGCTGCAGCTGACTGAACCTGCATTACAGCTCAGTTTGACTATACAACAGCTTTACAAATCCTCCTTAACATGTAACAGCTCTTTCAAAATAAATATATTCATCTGCAGACAGACCAAATATAACCCTGCACTTTGGCTAATGACAGATATTTGGGGAGGGGAATGTCTGGAACAAAACAAATCCATATGGAAAACACTCAAAAGTTCAAAACTTGCATGTAGATGAACAGAGTTGTGTAATAAGAGCGTACAGTTGTGTAAAACCTTACCATAAAAGTAGATGTCCTTCTATTCACTGTTGCAGTATTCTTTACTAAAGGGATTCTCTGCCAAGGGTAGCCCAATGGCTACCAGAGCCTTAGGATTTTTGTAGATGTCATACGTCATGCGTATGCTCCCTGCTCAAGGCGTAGGACATAAAGGTGACATATGGACGTACATACCTCAGAAAGTACAGTTGTGTACACTTACCATAAATGTAGATGTTCGAGTGCATTCACTGTTGCAGTCATTACTTTTGGGTAATCTGCTGGCAGGCTGCCCTCAGTCGGCTGATTAACAAAGTCTTGGGTCCTGGGTCGGTTGCTGTCCCTTCTTCTATGACGTCAGGCTGTCAGGGTTATAAAAGATGCAGCCAACGCCATTACATCGGTCTTTCTTGCCGTGCGGTGCCCGAAGCAGAAGCAGTTCACAAATGCCGGATGGCCGACTCCTGAAATTTTTGTTTTCGAGTTTCAGAACCGAAGTCTTCAACTTAAAGCTAAGTACCCCGTTGGGGAAACTTTTTCTTGCTCCTTACCGATGTCAGTAAAAGTTAATAATTGCATTACTTGTGGAAAGCAAATACCTCAAAGATTTTCATTCATACTGTATTCCTTGCCTAGGCCCTGACCACGACGTACCTTGCTGTCGGTTTTGTGCTTTCGGTATATTTTTGCCTCTAAATATTTTGGTTCTCGGTTTAATTATCCAGAAATGTCGTCAATTAGCCATACAACTACCGGGATTCCAAACAAATGCAAAGATAAAGACAGAGATGGGCCGCCGCGGTCCAAAACTGCCGACGACGCTTCTCCTAAGCCAGTCGCCAGTTCGCCGGTACTCAGTGAGGCGCTTTCACAGCCCCTGATACCCGCTACTTCCTGATTCGCAGACCTCTACTGAGACCCATTCGGAGTCCGGTATGCCGCAAGATACTTCAGCTATGGAACCCATGGATGTCTCTACCATGGATGGGTCCGGAGCCACTGTGCAGGCACCGGCTTCTGAGGATGTATTCGGGTCTACAGACTTGCATGTTAAATCTACACCGTCTTCATTACTAAGGCCTAAATCTCGCTCCATGTCTAAAAAAAATGACGCCTAGGCCACATGCTCAGGCCCCTATGCCTAAAAAACAAATGATAAAAATGGCTGAAGATCTAATTACTCTAATCAGGGGTAGTCAAACCCCCCCCCCCCCAAGAGGCCTAGGGCTGAGCTTGATTATGATTCTTCTGATCAGGATTCTGTTTCTTCTGACTCTTCTGATGACCTGGATTTGTCCATACCTACTTATGAGGATTCTGATGCAGAGGATTCCATTCCCTCTGCTTCCCCTCCCCTCCTGAGGATTTTTCTTTTGGGGAAACTTTACATACTTTAAGGAAGCATTTCCACTGGGAAAGCCAGGAATTTTCCGATTCAAAAAAGAGGCTTAGGGATTTCCTTCTTCTTCCTCAGCATAGGCCTTTGGCTATACCTCCTGTACTAGACATTGTTGATGATGTGTTCTCCGAATACAGTTTGGCCCCCGATTCCCTGCCTCCGGTTCCTAGCAAACCTGACAGATACTACAGGGTTCCTGAGTCCCACAAGTTCTTTTTCAAAAAAAGCTGTTGTAGATCCAGAAACTATTTCTCAGGAGCCAAAGGGCATTATGGCTTCTTCTGCTAAAAACCCTACCCCTTCTAATAGAGACTCCAGGGCACTGGATAGATGGGATAAAAAGGTTTATACTTCTGCAACCTTGGCAATCAGAGCTTTAAACTGTCAATTTCATATGTTAGAATATCAACAGCATATTACTGGACTGCTTAAACAGAAAATGATGTTGATTCCTGACTGTGTGGAAAATAAAGATTTACAGGATTTAATGCATTTTGCTGAACAAGTTGTAAAACATACTTTGCAATGTGGTTTTGATTCTTTAGAAGCCTCTTGCAGGGCTGCTGTTACTGGGTCTGTGCTTAGAAGGCATGCTTGGCTTAAGGAGCAATCTCTGCCTGATCATGTTAAAGCTAAATTGTTGGATGCTCCTTTAAATCAGGACTGCCTGTTTGGCAACAAGGCTGAAGATGTTCTTAAAAAGATTGAAGATAAAGCTAAATCTATGCAAACACGTAAAGATTTTTTTTTACAGGTGCAACCTCTAAGATTTAGTAGGCACTGGCCTACTAAGAACTGGTCCTTTCCAGTCCCTTCCAGGTCCTCTCAAGCCAAACCCAGACACATAAAAAAACCCAGGTTTCAGTCCCAGGGGACTCTCAGAACTGAGCAGTGGGGTCCTCCACTTCCAAATCTGGAAATAACAAGACACCCCCGTATGGTAAACAGTCTCAATGACTTCCTTTTAAAATTCCCAAGCACTTATCTTTTGACCGCCCCTTTGGGGGGGAAAGACTGCTCTTCATGCAAAAAAATGGGAACTTATAACACAGGACAAATGGGTTTTAAATATAGTGTCCCAGGGATACAGATTTCATTTCCACACGTTGCCAACACCAAATGGGTGGCCAGACCTGCCCCCAAATCAGTGGTCAGAGACTCAAAAACAAGTACTTTCCCTCTTAAGCATGGGGCTATTCAAATTGTACCAGAAGGAAAAGGGACAAGGTTTCTACTCCAGGCTTTTTCTGGTACCCAGAAAAGACAAATCATGGCGGCCAATCTTGGACCTGTCTACTCATCTTTCTGGAGATTCCAAAATTCAAGATGCTGACTCTTCACCAATTACTTCCTATGCTAGGCAAAGACGCCTGGTTGGCAACACTAGATTTAAAAGAAGCATACCTGCACATCCCAATCAGGGAATCTTGTAGAAGACACCTACGCTTCAAAGCAGGCTACTCACATTATCTGTTCTCTGCACTGCCCTTTGGCTTGTCTACTGCGCCCAGGGTATTCAAAAGGTGCCTGGCTCCAGTTATTGCATTTTGCAGGCAAAGAAATATTCAAGTATATCCATACCTGGACTATTGCCTAATTCAGGCAGAAAACCAGGGCATACTTGTAAATCAACTGGTGTTTGTAAAAAGGGTTCTAACTTGTCTGGGGTACACCATAAGCGAAAAGAAATCACAACTGGTACGCTGTCAACAAAGTACATTCCTGGGTGCAAGCTTGAATACAACTGCTCAGATGGCTTTCCTCAAGCTAGAAAAGCAAATTCATTTGGTAACTTACTTCAAACAAGTGGCCACAAAAACCCGGCTATCTGCAAGACAAATACTGCAAGCCTTGGGGTTCATGGCCTCCTGCATTCTTCTAATTCTATATGCAAGACTGCATATGAGGAAACTACAGTGGTATCTAAAAAGTCTATGGAGTCAACATGATCACAACCTGGAAACAATGTCTCCTATCATACATACCTTGCCTACGCCTGGAGTTCCTATGGTGGGCAGAGGCCTGCCACAAAAACAAGGGACTACCATTCACGCTACCCCTGCCGCCCAAACCCTAACTATAGATACATCAGACTATGCATGGGGGGCTTACCTGGCAGGGAAGTGCATTCAGGGCAAATGGAACCCAAATCAAATGCACCTACATAAAAATCAAAAAGAAATGTTAGCTGCACAGAATGCTCTGACAGTCTTCAAGAACTACATTCCTCCATGACAACTAATGGTGAAGACGGATATCACCACAGTTATGTGGTACATAAACAAGCAAGGGGGGTACACATTCATACCCCCCCTGCAGACTAGCCATGGCATTGTGGAACACAGCCTTGAGCTATCAAGTGCACCTACAAGCTCAAATCCTGCCAGGAAAATTGAATACACTGGCAGACGGACTAAGCAGAAACCTCATGGACCCACACAAGTGGAAACTGGAACCAAGGATTTTCAACATGTTGACAAGCAAATGGGGGAGACCTGACATAGATCTATTTGCCTCCCCCCAAAACTACTAGTTGGACAAGTTTTGCACAAGGACTCCCCACAAACAAGCCTGGAAAGTGGATGCTCTGTCCTTCAGCTGGAAACACCTATCAGTCTACGCCTTCCCTCCACTGCCTCTGCTCTTCAAAGTTCTACTAAAAGTCAAACAGGACAA
This sequence comes from Protopterus annectens, assembly GCF_019279795.1. Classification (NCBI taxonomy): domain Eukaryota; kingdom Metazoa; phylum Chordata; order Ceratodontiformes; family Protopteridae; genus Protopterus; species Protopterus annectens. The sequence continues at coordinate 176,552,205 of NC_056743.1, forward strand.
ACCAAGGATGAACTTGATTGCTACAGACTGGCCGCGCCAACACTGGTACCTCCTCCCGCGCAGTGTGTTGCAATTATCGCCATGGCATCTGCCTCAGACACCTTCCCTGCTGTCTCAGCAGGAGAACCAAATTCTGCACCCTCAGATTCCAACATTGAACCTTGCAGCATGGCTAATCACTTAAATTCACCCTTATCATCCCTCAGCAAACCTGTGATGGATGTCAACTTGGAGGCAAGGAGGCCTAGTACTAGAAAATCTTATGCTGACAAGTGGAAAAGATTCTGTGCCTGGAACCAATCTCAAGGGATGAGCACAGCAGCGCCCAATTTACCTCAGATTTTGCAATACTTAACTGATATGCTTCACAAGGGCCTGTCTTTTTTCTCCATTAAAATCCACGCCTCAGCTATTTCAGCTCATTATAACACAGAACCTCCCCTCTTCTCTCATCCTCTGCTAAAGCAGTATCTCAGAGGGGCAAAAAACTTGAGACCACCCAGGAGAGCTCCAACCCCTGCCTGGGACCTTACCTTTGTTTTGGAGAAACTCACTCTACCTCCTTTCGAGCCAGCTGCTACTGCAGACTTAAAAATTATTTCTTGGAAAACAGCCTTCCTTTTAGCAATCACTTAAGCTAGAAGGATATCTGAATTACAGGCCCTAATGGCAGTGGAGCCTTTCATCATCTTTCATGCAGACAGAATATCCCTCAGAACCCATCCATCCTTCATGCCCAAGGTGGTATCCAGTGTGGCTCTTAATCAGTCCATTAATTTGCCAACCTTCTTTCCCAATCCATAGAACAAAGGGGAATGGATTCTGCATTCCTTGGATGTGCACAGACAACTTAGATTCTACTTGGACAGGACTAAATCTCGAAGAAAATCTGAAAAACTGCTGGTAGCATTTGCTGCGGGGGCAGAGGGGAAGGCTATTTCTAAAAAAAACATTTCTAAATGGATAAGCCATTGCATTCATTTCTGCTATAAGCACCATGGAAAACCTATCCCCCAGGGGATCAGATCTCACTCCACCCAAAAGTAATGACTGCAACAGTAAAACACGAAGAACATCTGAATAGCCCCAAGAGGAACAACAGTCCTAAGAATTAGGAGGAAAATGTGCATCCAGAAGGAGAAAAAGGAAAGGAATTCCAGGCCAGGAAGAAAGAAGAAAAAGAGAAGGGAGGGAGCGTATAATGCAACAGTGAAGAGAAGGGCATCTACTGTTAGGGCAAGATTTTACATAACTGTACTATGTCCTTCCATATCACTATTGTTGTATTCCTTATATTAAGGAGGCTACAAAAGGTCAAGAAGAAGCTCGGGAGGAGGAAGGCCCAAAAAAATCCTCCAGAAAACCAAGTAGGTTAGGTCTGGCAAAGGCAGCGTTTGCTCTGGAAACAACACCAAATTTGTAATGCTTAGTAAAGGTATGGACAGAGGACCAAGTAGCAGCTTCAAAGATGGAATTGGCATTTAATCCTTTGAAATAAGAACCAAAGGAAGCCACAGCCCTGGTAGAATGAGACTTTACAGAAGGCTTTTCTCATGAAAGGAGTAACAAAAAGAAATGACCTTAGAGATCCAGGCAAAAATGATTTGCTTAAAACAGCGAAACCTATGGATATGGGATGAAAAGAAATAAAAAGCTGCTCAGAATTACGAATGGCCTCAGTCTTATCTAAATATATCTAAGCTGTCTATACAAATCCAAGGAGTGAAGAACCTTCTCACTAGCAGACTGTGGAGTTGGAAAAAAGGAGGGCAAATTAATACACTGATTAAGAAAGACAATTCGTTAACCACCTTGGGCATAAAAGTAGGATTAATATGAAGGGAAACTAAAAAAGGAGGTACAGCCATGAGAGTTTGGAGATGAGATACTCTCATGGCTGAAGTAACGGCTAAAAGAATGGTCTTCCATGTACAATGCTGTAAAAGGAAGCTGAAGCTTCAGGCTCAAAAGAAGCTTGAATCAATTTTCAAGTATAAAATTAAGGTCCTAGGAAGGTCAAATAGGCTTCCTGGTAGGTCTGATATGAAGGAGGCCTTTAAGAAATTGCTTGACCTCAAACCTAGAGGCCCAAGGAAGAGTTAATGGCAGATAAGCAGATACAGCTGAAAGCTGAGCAGAACATGCTAACCCAGCATGGAGCAATTCACACAAATGAGAGGACCAGAGGATTCTCCACAGAAAGTGGATCCTGGTTACGAGCAGGCACCACACACAAAATCTCTTCTATTTGGATACACAGGATTTCCTGGTAGTGGGTTTCCTGGCCTCCTTCAGAACCCTAAACAAGTCCTCATGAAAAAAGATGCCTAAAAGGGATCAAAACCCTATCACTCACAATGTCAGTTAAGGTGAGGATGGACTGTCTCATGTGAGTGGGTCCACCCTGTGAAGTAACTTGTCATGTTTGCCCTTGGCTATGAGTAGAAGAGTGAACCAATGCTGTTTGGGCCAAAAGGGAGTCACGAACAAGATTTCGGGGATTCCTGCTCTATCCTGAGCAGGACCCTTGGAATCAGGGGAAGGAGAGGGAAAGTTTAAAGAAACATCCCCTTCCACAAAAAAGATAAGGCATCCACCTTCCAATGCAGAGAGCATGGGACTCTGGTGCAGAAAATAGGAAGCTGTCTGTTCAAAGGGGAGGCAAAAAGATCTACCTGAGGAATACCCCACTGATGGACAATGTCCAGAAACAGAAATCTGTGAAACATGCATATGTGAGCCTGTGTTTTGGACCTGCTCAAAGAGTCTGCCACTGTATTTTGCTCTGAGGAATGAATATAGCTTGAAGAAAGAGGAAAGGAAAGGTCTGAAGGGTAAAAAGGAGAGCTCTTGCTCTTATCTCCTTGATGCTGATATGGTCCGACCTCTGATGCGGGTCCATAAACCATGGAAGGTACAGTTGTGTACACTTACTATAAATGTAGATGTTCGAGTGTATTCACTGTTGCAGTCATCACCTGTGGGTTATCCCTGCTGTGGTAGCCCTCGGCTGGCCCAAATACCAGAGTCATTTTTTTTTTGAGTCAGCTGCCGTTGCCTGTAGTCTGATGTCAAGTTGTCAGTGCTATAAAGCAAGGCAGCCAACGTCGTTATCAGTTTTTCTTGCCCTAACCCATCAGAAGCACAAGGATATAAGGAAAAGTGGTCCTGGTGGCTAAAAGCCACTGTGTAAAGCTTATGTCCCCCTAGGGGATAATGCTATACGGGGGATGGAGGGAGAGAAACCAAGACTGCAACAGTGAATACACTTGAACATCTACATTTATAGTGTACACAACTGTACTGTTCTTTGTATTTCATTGTTGCAGTCATCACCTGTGGGAGAATTCCCAAAGCTGAGGAGAGGAGTGGAATGATAGGTTAGAGTTCTAGGTATGGGTCAAGCAGGCCCTGCAGAACTGCAGAGGCAAACCCTGCCCTAGACTTAGAAAAAAGAGGTAGGTGGTAATGCTTTGTAAAGGTATGGACAGAGGTCCAGGTGGCAGCTTCCAAGATGTCCGTGGTGGGGACTCCTCTGAGGAAGGCTGTGGAAGTTGAGGCTGCCCTAATGGAATGGGTACGGATAGACTTTGGGGGGTTCCCGTGTAGTCTGTAGGAGAAATGGATACAGTGTGATATCCATTTGTTAACAGTTTGTTTGGAAATGGGCTTCCCCTCTGCCCCAGAGGCAAAGCTGACAAGTAGTTGGTCTGTTTTAATGAATGGTTTAGCACTGTCCAGATAGTATCCGAGTTGTCTGTGCAGCTCTAGTGAGTGTAGAATTCTTTCCCCCTTGTTTAGGAAAGAAGGTGAGTAGGTGTATGGCCTGGTTGAGGGTCACATCAGATAACACCTTGGGCATAAAGGAGGGGCTGGTCCTCAGGGAGACCCTGTCTGCATGAAAAATAATGAAGGGATCAAAAGCCATGAGAGCCTGAAGCTCTGATACCCTTCTGGCTGAGGTGATAGCTACTAGGAAGGCAGTCTTCCAGGAGAGGTATTTCAATTCTGTAGAAGCAGCAGGATCAAAGGGAGGTAAGGTTAGTTTTTCTAGAACATATATCAGGTCCCAGGGTGGCATGGGAGGCATTCTGGGAGGTGTGATATTAGAAGCCCCTCTTGATATTAGAAGCCCCTCTGAGGAATTGCTTAATCAAAGGATGAGAGAAGAGGGGTGGGTCTGAATTTTAATGGGCAGAAATGACTGAGGCATGGATGTTAATAGAGGAGAAAGAGAGGCCACTATCGAGCAACTCATCTAGGTAATCCAAGATAAAAGGGATGGAAGGATGGGAGGTACTGGACACTTTGGACTGGTTACAAGAGCAGATTATTTTCCATTTCCCTGTGTACTATTTTCTGGTGCTGGGCCTTCTGGCCTCTGTGATGATGTATAGGACCGGTTTGCTTAACAGGGACTCCTTGTTAGCTTTTAAGGTATAAGCCATGCTGAAAGATTGACAGTCTGTAAGTCTGGGTGCAGTATCTTCCCCCTCATCTGGTTCAAGAGGTCTGAGATCAGAGAAAGCTGCTTGGGGGCTGTAAGGTTAGGCTGTGCAGTAAGGGGTATCAATGCTGTCTGGGTCAATCTGGAGCAATGAGGATGGCCTTTGGTCTCTCCTCCCTTATTTTGATCAGTACCTTGGGAATAAGGGGCAGATGAAGGAATGCGTACACAAAAAGGGAATTCCAGGGGAAGGTCAAGGTATCCCACCTTCCATGCTAGGAAGTAATACTCCCTGGTACAGAACTTTTACAGCTGGTGGTTGGGGTGCGAGGCAGAGAGATCCACTTCCGGAGTCCCCCACTCATGAGTGATTTGCAGAAAGATTCCCCTGTGGAGCTGCCATTCCCGGGGGTCCAGAAAGTTTCTGCTTAGGTGGTCTGCTATGGTGTTGTTGACCCCTGGAAGATATTCGGCAATTAGGTGTAGATCCATGGAGGTGGCTGTAAGCCAAAGGCTCATGGCTAACCTGCACAGGGGGTAAGATTGGGTCCCCTCCTGTTTGTTAATATACCACATTACTGTGGTGTTATCCGTTTTTATAAGGAGAACCCCTGGCCGGAGATGGAGTTTGAAAGATGTCAGAGCCTTTTGTACTGCCATCATTTCTTTCTGATTGATGTGCAAGGGAAGTTGCTGTGCATCCCAAAGACACTGGGTGCACCTGCCTGCTAGGTGAGTGCCCCAAGCAATGACTGAGGCATTGGTGGTGATGGTATGGCCGGAAGGGCGGAGGATGAAGGGAAGACCCTTGTTCCTGGCACAGGCCTCTGCCCACCAGAGAAACTTGAAACTTATAAATGGGATCAGAGGAAGATAGGTCTCTAGGGACTGAGAGTGCTGGCACCAAAGGTTCTTTAAATACCACTGAAGTTTTCTCATGTGGAGCCTTTCCAGAGGAATGAGAAGGATGCAAGATGCCATGTATCCCAGGGCTTGCAGGAACTTCCTTGCAGTGAGGTGACTTCTGGAAGCCAGCTGGGTAAAGTAGGGAGGCAGGAATCTCTGCTTTTCCAGGGATAGGAAGGCAATTTGGTATGCTGTGTCTAGCACAGCTCCCAAGAAAATTATCTTCCTGGTGGGGTTTTGCTTTGATTTCTTCTCATTGATGGTGAACCCTAGGGAAGTTAGGAATGATTTGACAAAGCGAAGGTCCTGGAGCAGCTTTTCTTTGCACTCTGCCTGAATGAGGCAGTCGTCCAGGTAAGGGTAAAATCTGTATACTTCTCTGTCTGCAGAATGCTATGGCTGGGGCCAAGCATTTGGTGAATACTCTGGGAGCAGTAGATAAGCCAAATGGCAGCGCAGAGAACTGAAAGTGTTGTGAGCCTGCTCTGAAGCACAAGAATTTCCTGCACGATTCCCTGATGGGGATGTGGAGGTAGGCATCTTTCAGGTCTAGGTTCACTAGCCAGACATCTTTTGTTAGCATAGGCAGCAACTGCTGCAAAGTTAGCATTTTGAATCTGCGGACCACCAGGGAGGTTGCTCAGAATGGATAGATCCAGGATGGGGCGCCAATTGCCCTCTTTTCTGGGAACAAGGAATAGTATGGAGTAAAAGCCTTTGCCTGTTTGATCTGAGGGGACAGGTTCTACTGCCCCTGGGATATGATAGTTTGGACCTGTTTCAATGCCTCTGCCCATTGATTTGGACGTAAGTCTGGGTACCCCCTTGGAAATGGGAGTTCGCTGAAAGAGAATTTGTATCCTTGAAAAATGATCTTTAAGACCCATTGGCCCTTTATTACAGAAAGCCAATTGTCTTTGAAGAGGCAGAGCCTTCCTCCTAGTTTTTGATGAGTGAAGGGAGGGGGGAGGAGGAGTCTTTGTGAGTGTTTGCCATAAAAGGTTGGTTTAGAACTCCCTGCCTTAGAGACGGAAGTGGTCCATTGTTTAATTCTCTGCTGACCCTGGGATAGGGGCCTGGATGGTCTGTCCCTGCGGGGCTTACCTTGGCCCTGTCTGCTAGGGTGCAGGGATGGCCCAGTGCTTAGAGGGGAAAGTTCCTGCTGAATCTGAGACGATGAACCTGAAAGAAATCTTTCACTGTTTGCATAGATTTTGCTTTGTCTTCCATCTTTTTAAGCACCTCTTCTGCTTTTTCCCCAAACAAGTGCTCCTTATCTAAGGGTGCATCAATAGGTTCTGACTTGATATGATCAGGCAGAGGTTGTTCCTTCAGCCATGCATGTCTCCTAACAACAGATCCTGTCACTGTTGCCCTGCTAGAGGCTTCTAGGGTGTCATATCCACATTGTAATCAGTGTTTGGCCACTTGACAAGCAGAGTGCAGTAAATCTGCTAACTCTTTTGAAGTGGCACAGTCAGGAAAGGTAGCAATCTTCTGTTTTAATAGTTCCAAAGTGTGTTGTTGGTATTTTAACATATGGAACTGGCAATTGAGTGCTCTGATAGCCAAGGTTGCAGAGGTGTATACTTTTTTTTACCCCATCTAACCAGAGGTCTGGAGTCCTTGTCAGAAGGAATATGATTCTTGATAGAACTAGTCTTAGCCCCTTTAGGTCCCTGTGTAATGACATCTGGGTCTGCAGCAGGATTTCTGTACAGGTATTTGTGAGAATCCGGTACTCTGTAGTACCTGTCAGGTTTACTGGGAGCAGGAGGGACTAAGATGGATTCATGAAAACCATCATCCACCACTTCTAAATTAGGAGGGATGGCCAGGGGTCTGTGCTTAGGCAGGTGCAGAAACTCTCTAAGTCTTGTCATAGGACTGTGGGAAATCCTGAGATTCCCACTGGAAATGTTCCCTGAGGGTGTGAAGGGTTCAGGTATCCCCAAAGGAAAGGTCCTCTGGAGGGGAGGCAGAAGGGATGGATTCCTCTGCATCTGAATCCTCATAAGCAGTTAAGGGATGCTGCTGCTCTTCAAAAACTGAATAGTCAGATTCCCCAGAATTCTGTTCTGTCATAATTTCTGGAGAAGGGTGCCTTTTCCTTTTAGAAATTGTTTAGAAGTGAAATGAGATCCTCCGCCATTTTAAGCATTTGTGCTTGGGTGGTGGAGCAGTAGCAAGATGGTGGCTAGAAGCCGATTTCCTAGGAGTGGTCTGGCTTCTAAACCTGAGAGAATTCGTTGGTCTGAGAGAAATGATAGTTGGATGTGAAGACGTCATTTTTTGTCTAGATTTGGTAGTGGGAAAGGCCTCCTCAGAAGCTGGTGCCTGCGTCACGGCTCCAGACCCAACTGAGGCAGAGACAACCAAAGGCTTGGAAGACAAAGAAGATTTCTGCGGCATACCAGACTCAGAAAGGGTCTCGGTAGTGGCCTGTGTAGATATCGAATTGGGCATCAGCGGCTGTGAAAGCACCTCACTGAATTCGGAGACCTGACGACCTGCTTAGCTGTAGCATCGTTAGAAGGCTTAGCCTTGTGTAGTCTGTCTCTATCTTTATCTCTACGTTTTTTCGGAATGTCCACGGATTGTTGGCTGATGGATGCCATACTGGAATGCGAAGATGGAACACGAAAATAACTGTCTACAAAAAGAGCTCTACGGCGAATGGTTCTCGCATTAAAGAGGGCACAGAACTGGCAACGGGGGACATCGTGGTCTGGGCCTAAACAAGTGATGCAGTAGGAATGGAAGTCTCAGTGTGGGATCTGCTTTCCACAGATGAGAAAATTGTTAACTTTTTTGGACATCAGAAACACTAAGAACATCTTGACAGAACTGAAAGAGCCTCCCCACCCCGTGTCTGAGGCATCCCAGAAAAGTTTATGATAGGGGACTGGGGGGGGGGGGGGTGAAGAGGAATTGGGTTGAGACACAGCTGATGAATCTACCACTCAAGCCATGGAAGAAGAGGGACTAAAAAAATCTAGTGGATGATAGTGTTGGACCCATACTGACTTTAGGAACCACTGTAGTTTTTTTGTATGAAGCCTGCTTAGATGGAGCACAAGAATGGTGGAAGCCATGAATCCTAGTGCCCTGAAAAATCCTCTGGCTGTAACTGAAACCCACTCAGAAGAAGTGTTCAGATCTATGATCAATGACAGCATTCAGACTGGCAGCAAAGAAGTTTTGAGGTATGTATGTCAACTTTATGCCCTGAGCCTTGATTGGTGAGCATAAGCGTAATGTAAGACGTCTATAAAATCCAAAGGCTTTGGTATACTAGCTGGACATTTGGCTACCCTTTGCAGGGAATCCCTTTGGTAAAGAACACTGCAACAGTGATATGTTAGGACATCATCTATGACGTCTGAGAACAAAACTGACATGGTTTTCTGAATTAGACTGGAATCAATATAGGAGCTGTACTTAAGCCTTAAAAACTTGCATCAGATAAACTAACAGTATGCAACAATTTGCAATGTGTTTTGTTTCAGTGCCATGAAAGGTTGAGTGAATTTATGACCTTTTTTCTATAAACTGTATAACATGCAAGTATTGTAACTGAAAACTGTGACTATTCTGCTGGGAAATAATGCAAGTATACAAAAGGATGCAAAATGCAAGGTAGACAAACTTGGAAATGCAATTTTCTACCATTTGAAGACGATATATGTGAATATTCCCATGCTAGAAAACTAACAGCTGTATAACAGTAATCATAAAACTTGGTTAAGGAGACAACCAAGAACAGGAAAACAAACTCATTGCAAGATGTGAAACTACTTTAATTACATTTGTTTGTATGGAACTGATGCAAGCAAAATAGCTGTTGATCAGGACATACACAGAGTCAAGAAAAAAAAATACCCTAAACCCTGCGAAGTCCAGACCTTTTAATTTTGTTCTCTTCACTTATTTCTCTGCCTGTAATATGTTGTGAAAATTCAGCTAGATTAGCTTAGGGCTCAGTAAGTCTTTCAGTTCAGAAGTATCTAAGAAAAAGTCTAGCTTGTTCTTTTCTGTAATCTATTTGTTCAATGTGATTAAGGAAGTTATATCCTTACCATAATGATGGCTCCTTTTCTGTCCTGGTCCATCCAATACTACTACTGGGTACCGAGCCACTTGCTGGCTCTGACCCAGCCATCTGCTAGTGCTTCTAGTCTTAAGCTCCTACAGATTTTTCCTCCTAAAATTCCACTGTGCTTAGAATACCACAGATTACCTGCTGACTAGAAATTGCATGACTGTGGGGTATAAGAAACAAAGAAGTGGAAGGAGAAGTCTCCATAACAGCCTACAGGTCTGTCAAAAGGTGACAGTTTGGAAGAAAGGCAAAATAGAGACATCTTATTGGAAAAACTAGGATGACAAATGAAACACACTGTGGTAAATTCATCCATCCATCTGATCTAACTGTTAGGACATAATCTCAAGCTACCAACTTTCTCAGGTGACACCATGACAGAATATCTTTCAAAACAAAGGCTCCAAAGGAAGTGTGGGATCTAGATATGTGATATCCAGTTTTTGGTTGGCAAAGGTATGTAGCATAGCCAAAGTTGCTGCTGCAGAAATGTCATCCACAGAAGAACTAAAAAAAAAAAAGGCTGTAGATGTAGCCATGGATCTGGCAGAAAGATTGCGTTGAGATTTTCTTACCCATTTTGCTTGAAGCAAAGAAATGAATAACTGAATTTGCTTCCTGAAAGGTTTTATTCTGTGGAGATAAAATCTTGTCTGTGAGCATCCAATTAATGCAGCAAATATTCACCTCTATTATAATGATTAGGGAAAAAACATTTTAAAGTTTAATTTAACGATTTAGATTGGCCTCTGAAGATATTTTTTGAGTAAAGGAAGGGGTAGTTCACAGGATAGCCCTATCCTTGTGAAATACTATCTACGGTGGAGCAGATGATAAAGCTTTCAGTTCTAAAATTCACCTGGCTGAAGTAACTGTATGCAGGAATAGTTTTCCAGATTCAAAATTTCAAACCTACATAACAGGATAATATTAAGGTCCCAAAGAGGAGTAACGCATTTAATAAGGGGACACAGAAGAAAAAAAAACTTTGCAAAGCCTTTCTCAGAGGTTATGTGAAACCCAGGAAGGGTTTTTGAAACTGGAGTGAAAGTTATAAATTGACAATTTTACTTTAATTGTGGAATAGCTAAAATATGCCTCACAGAGAGTTGACAGAAATTTTAAGACTTCTGGAATGAAGGCTGAAAGATGGTTCAAATCTTGTTCCAAGACCCACAGAGTAACATTTCCAGTTACTCTTGAAGAGTTTGCGTACAGTGTTTTTCTAGCAGATGGCAAGATGCAAACTACTATTTGAGACAAGGGAGGATTCCTGGCAATTAAGGGAATGGGAAAAATTATGTGGTTAATCTGAGGTAAACTGGATCATGACACAGGAGATCCAGTTATGGATCTAGAAGCCAAGGCGATGTCTTCAAATGAGGTCTGTGTAGGGGAAACCATAAATACCTGTTACAGAATGGAGCAATGAGAATTATTGTGGACTCACAAGTCAATGCTTTCTCTAGAAATTTTGAAATTAGAAAGACTGGAAGGAAGGCATAAGGGAGGCTAAAGGGTCACTGATAGGCCACAGCACCCCCTGGTGACTGTCCCGGGGGGATAAGGGAAGAGTAGCTTCTGTATTTGGTACTGGAATGGGAAAGCAAAATGGTCACACAGCAAGGATGAACTCAGGGACTGAAAATGTATTGTGCCACTGATGGATTGAGAGACCACTTGGTAATGCATCAGGATAGATCTGCTTAGCCTGTTCAGTAGACAGTTGGCTTTTCCCAAAATACATGCTGCAATTAGACTGTGATGCAAATCTATTGCCCATCATCAAATTCTCATGGCTTGTCTGCAGAGCAGGATATGATATGGTACCACCCTGCCGGCTGATTTGTTACTACAGACTGAATCGCTATCACCCTGAAGGGAGGAAGTCCTGCAATGGAAGGACGACCACTCCCATCACCAAAATGTTTTATATAGATTGGCGTTTGTGAATTTCACACTCCATGTACCATTCCCCTCTTGAAATGTTCCCCAACCCCAATGAGGAGGTGTCCAGAATCACCACGCGGCAAGAAAGACTGGGGAAAATGGCGTCGGCTGATGCCTTTATACCCGAAGACCAACAGAGATGACGTCGGGAGAAGTGCGACATCAGCCGAAGCCGGACCCGGACTTTGGAATCCGGCCGACTGAAGGGCTGCCTGACGACAGGACAACCCAGTTGTTATGACTGCAGATGCATCCATGAAGGACATCTGAGGGTGTGGCATTACAAATGGTCGGCTCATGACAACTGTTGAGGACACCAACCATCACTTTAAATGCTGCATGTACATCTGGATTATGAGAGCTGGAGTTACTTGATGGTCTGAAAACCAGGACCACTGCACAGAAAGCAACCTTCATACATGTTGAGTCATGCACATGTGATCATGACTACTGAAGCCACCATAAGGCCTAGTACCCTGAAAACCAATAACACGGAAGATTTGTTTCAAGGAAGCATCTACATGGCAGCATTGGGAGCTTGGAATCTGTCCTGAAGAAGTCTTACTGAACAGGTTCTTGTAATCCAGACAGCAGACAAAAAAGGCAATCTGCTGGGAGGCAGGAGAGTTATAAAAAATACCTGAAGATAGGCAGAGCTACAAAAAGCAATCTCTAGCTGCTTAAATGCTGAATGGATTATTTGGATTTTCTGCCAAGAAGCCAATTTTCCTGATACAGGAATACAATGATTCATTTTAGTTGTGATCAGCTGTGCTACAGCCATGCATTTGGTGAACACCTCGGGGGCTGTAGTGAGACTGAAAAAGCATAGAAAGCTCCTGGATTCTTTTGCAGTCTTTATATGGAGATAGGAAACTTGGAGGTCTATGGAGCACATCCCGTTGTTTGACTTCAGGCAGGGCAAAATCATTTATCTCATTTGCACTGTGATCAATGAATGGGACCTTTTACATCTGAAGGCTTAGGCTTCTGAGATCTTAAATTGGCTTTAGGTTCAGTGTGCTAGCCCTCCTAGTTTGCTGGCACCTCCTGGACAGCTCTTTTTTGCAGGAAGATGAAAATCCCTCATTTTCCTGTTTTGAACTGATGGGGTGGAAGATCTGCAACTGAAAGTGGGTGCTGGGAAAAGGAAAGGTCATGATCAGCTGTCTGTCAGGTATTAGGATACACCATATCACACATGCACTCAACTCTCTCAAAACAGGTACTGTTATGACTCCGTCATAGTCCATGTTGGTGTGAACCACTTGAGACATACCTCTCTAGATTATATAAAGAGACATGACTGAGCTCTTGGAATATTGATTAAAGATAAATACACCTCCAGCTTGGTTAAACAGTATGATTCCCTGGAGATATTTCAGGTGCAATTAACTGTTGGTAGGACACCTATTCAAGTCATTGCCAGCTACATGACCTCCTCCATGAATCAGGACACCCACTCTGCCTACTTGGATCTAACTTGAGTCTATCAAGATACATTCAAACACCATGAATTTGGGCCACTTTAACTACCCATCCATTGATTGGGTAAATTACTCATGCTCAAAGTCACTTGCCTAAAGTTTCCTCGACTTCTTTAACTCAAATGCCCCGGACCAGCTGGTTGACACCCACACAAGGGATGCCAATATCCTTGCTTTGGTGCTTACCAATATGGGGGACCACTGCAGCACCCCCACTATGGTCTTCCCTGGTGAGATCTGACCATAAATCAGCCTCATTCGAAGTGACTATCACACCTGACCCACCAGCAACTAGACTAAAAAATTTCTCCAAAGCAGATTATAACCTCTTATGGGATGGTATAAATAGCTTCACTGCACCTCCCTCCTCAGATTGAACTGGCAACAATGCAGAGTTCTACATCAATGCTTTATACAAAGACCTGTATAAATGCGCTGACTCGGTTGTACCTGATAGGACCAAAACAAGCTCCTCAAGGAAAAGCAAACTTGCATGGTGTACAACTGCCATTAACAGGCTTTACAATAAGAGGAAGAAATTGCTGTCTAAGAGTAAGAGTAAGAGGGACTGAGCCCTAAACTAGGAACAATCCCTTCTCAGCTTAAACAAGCAAATAAGACTTCTTGTGAAGTCCTACAAAGCAAACAACAGATCCAAATTAGCTTACAAAACTAAGGACAACCATAAAGCGTTCTTTAGTTGCAGCCATAATCTAAAAGGAAAGGCCAAGATTTGTGCTGAACTTGTAGGTAACGATAGCATCTGGTGCACTGGAAAGGACCAATTCTTTGTTGGCCAATTTCTGCTAAACCGAGGTGGCTGTACCTGTAAGAAATCCTTGACTGTTTGCATAGATTTAGCTTTATCCTCCATTTTCTTTAACGCCTCTTCTGCCTTAACACCAAGCAAGGTATCATGCTGTAAAGGAGCATCCAATAATTTTGCCTTAACATGATCAGGTAAACTCTGTTCTTTTAACCAAGCATGTCTTCGAACAACAGAACCTGTAACTGCGGCTCTACAAGAGGCCTCTAAAGAATCAAAACCACATTGCAGAGTATGTTTTCCCACGTGTTTAACTGCATGCAATAAATCCTGCATTTCTTTACAATCAGGAGCTTCTGAGCTTGCAAGCATTTTGTTTTAACTGAGCTATTAAATATTGTTGGTACTTAAGCATGTGAAACGGGCAATTTAAAGCTCTTACTGCTAAAGTTGCAGACGTGCATACTTTCTTCCCCCATCTATCCAAAGCTCTGGAATCTGTCAGAGGGTACTGGATTTTTTGCAATGGAAGCCTTAACCCCCTTTTGGACCCTGGGAAATAGTTTCTGAATCAGCAGAAGGGTTTTTTGTAAAGAAACTTGTGAGCGTCAGGCACTCTATAATACCTATCTGGCTTGGCTGGAGCAGGGGGCAAAGAGTCTGGAGATGAGCTGGATTCAGAGAACACATCATCCACAATATCTAGCACAGGCAGACTAGCCAGGGGCCTGTGCTGAGGCAATAAGGGGAAATCCCTGAGCCTTTTCTTGGATTCTGAGTAATCCAGACTTTCCCAATGGAAATGCTCCCTCGTGGTATGTAAAGTTTCCCCAAAAGAATAATCCTCAAGAGGAGAGGCTGAAGGGGTAGATTCTTCAGCATTAGAGTCCTCATAGGGGGTAGAGAGTATCCCTGGTCTGAAGAAGAATCTGAGGAAATGGAAACCTGATCAGAGGAGTCACAGTTTGTATTCTGCCTAGGCCTTTTCTGAGGGGGATGGGAACCCCTGATTAGAGTAATGAGGTCTTCGGCCATTTTAAGTATCTGTTTCTTAGCCATGGAGGACTGTCCAGGAGAATGCTGTACTTGTTTCTTTGTCTTTAATGGTACCTTTGTCTTGGCTGTTGCTTTAATAATAAGCTGTGAAGGTCTGAAAACACCCTCAGAAGCCGATGCCTGCTCAGCGGCTCCGGACTCATCTGAGGGATTAGTTTCCGTAGGCCCAATACCTTGAGTTTCCAGAGGCCTAGATGTCTCCACGTGGCAGTTGGAAGCGGCCTGTGGCTCTGAGGTAGCGGGTGTCAGGGGCTGCGAAAGTGCCTCACTGAGAACCGGCGAACTGGCGACTGGCCTAGAAGAGGTTTCGTCGTCAGTTTTGGACCTCGGATGCCTGTCTTTATCCTTGTCTTTGCGTTTTTACGGTACTGAGGTCGTCGGCTGATCCGACGGCATAGTATAATTGAACCTTCAGCCAAAGTAGTGTAAAGCAAAATCAAAACGTCTTTTTATAGTGAGTTTGTTAAATCTAGCACAAAACTGACAGCTAGTGACGTCGTGATCAGGGCCTAGGCATGGAATACAATAAGAGTGGAAGTTCTTATGAGGTATTTGCTTCCCACAAGAAATACAATTATTAACTTTTTCTGACATCGGTCTGAGGCAAGAAAAAAGTTTCCCCAACGGGGTACTTAGCTTTATTGAAGACTTCAGATCTGAAATTCGACTTCGAAAATCTCAGGAGTCGTCCGACCGGCACTTGCGTACTGCTTCTGCTTTGGGCACCACGCGGCAAGAAAGACTGAAGAAAATGGCGTCGGATGCATCTTATATACCCCTGGCGCATTGACATCAGGGAAGAAGCGACAGCAACAGACGCCGGACCAAGACTTTGGAACTCTGGCCGACTGCGGGACTGCCTGACGGCAGGATAACCCAAGTGTGATGACTGCAGCAGTGTAACACGATGAACATCACGCAACGGGGGACATTGTGGTCCGGGCCTAAACAAGTGACGCAGTAATAATGGAAGTCTCAGTGTGGTATTTGCTTTCCACAGGTGAGACAACTGTTAACTTTTTCGGACATCGGTTAGTGCAAGAAAAAAGGATCCCCAACGGGGTACTTAGCTTTAGACGTTTTCAGTACTAATTCAAACTGTGGTAGCGACCGACCTGCACACTTGCGAACTGCTTCTGCTACGGGCTCCATGGCATGAAAGACTGATGTAATGGCGTCGGCTGCCTTCCTTTATAGCACTGACGACCTGATGTCAGACAGCAAGCGACAGCAGCCAACGCAGAAAAATATTGACTCTGATAATCGGGCCGGCCGAGGGCTACCACAGCAGGGATAACCCACAGGTGATGACTGCAACAGTGAAACACAAAGAACATCCTTTATAACAGATGCAACAACAACCTGCTCATCAGCCCACAAGACATCAAAGGCAGATGGAAGAAGAAAACCCCATAGAAGTACTGCCTCAGACACAGCCTTCTGTGAGAGAAGAGGAGGGGCCCACCCTAGAAGAAATAAGAACAAAACTAAATGAGGACACTGAAAGCAGCAGTCAAAGATGAGGTCCAGCAGATATGATCAAGATGTTGGGTGTGTTAGGGCAGAAATGGATCCTGAGGATACTCGTAGTAGTATGGAGAGAAGGTGCATCCCAAATGATTACAGAATAAGCATACTAGTGCCAGTGTACAAGAACAAAGGTGACATCCACTACTGTGGGATGTACCAAGGGTAGTTATTGCTAAATGGTGACAAGCTGCTGGATTCCACCTCTAAGTGGCCAGACTGCTATGTTACAGCCTGTCACTTGTGCTAATAATTACTTGGCTCATTAACAAGGGCGAATTTGGCGTGGAGTCGGTGGTAGACGTGGGCCGAGGATGTCGGTCCCGGTCTTTTCGCTTTTTGGGAGTTTGCGATGTCGGAAGATCCGACGGCATGGTGTAAGCAAATTTATCGCCGAAAAAATCTTCAGCGAACTCCGCCTGGCGCCTGAGAGTGCGCTTGTTGAAGCGAGCACAGGCTACACAGGCCGAGATGTCGTGGTCTGGGCCCAGGCAAGGGAGGCAGTAAGAGTGGAAATCCTTATGAGGTATTTGTTTACCACAAAAAAGACAATTGTTAACTTTTTCAGTAATTTCTGACATCGGCTGAGGCAAGAAAAGGTCCCCAATGGGGTACTTAGCTTTTTGATGACTTCGGTATCGTAAAATACAGGAGCTGACTGACTGGCACTTGCGAACTGCTTCTGCTTCGGGCACCGCGCGGCAAGAAAGACTGAAGAAAATGGCATCGGCTGATGCTTATGTACTCCAGCCGCTCTGACGTCGGAGAGAAATGCGACATCAGCCGACGTTGGACTCAGACTTTGGAATCCGGACGACCGAGGGCTGCCTGAGGCAGGACAACCCACATGTTATGACTGCAGTTGCATTCTTGAAGGACATCTGGGAAGCTCTTCAGTCAGGTAATCTCAAGTAATAGCAATTTACTTAGTCCATAACAGAAGGCTGTAGTGCTGGAGAATTTTTACAAACCTTCCCTGGAAATCAATATGTATTGGAGGAGTGGTGTAAGACTTTATACAAGGTACGGGTTTTGTGGAAAACTGGGTACTGCAAGGCACTGAAATCGAGAGTGGCGCACAGCTACAGTTATCCCACTCTACAAGGGGGGATCCACCTTGGATCCCGGGAACTACCGCCCCCTCAGTCTGACAAGCCTGATCTGCAAGGCCATGGAATGTATTATCATGGAACTTATAAACAAAGACATTGGCAACCTTCAAACACTGGACCCCTCGCAGTTTGGGTTTGTGAAGGGCCGATCTTGTCTCCTGAACCTGATTGACTTCTTCGAATCAGTCTCCAGAGCCGTGGACAAGGGTAAGGTGGTCTACACAGCCTATCTGGACCTCGCCAAGGCCTTCAACACCATCCCCCACTCTGGAATCATAGATAAACTTACTAAGCTGGGCATCAACCCCTACGTCACTCGATGGGTTGCCAACTGGCATACTGATAGAACCCACACTGCAAAAGTAACAGACTCCAAATCCAGCTCCAGACAAGTGGAGTACCTCAGGGTTCTGTCCTGGGACAGCTCTCGTTTGGCATCTACTTCTCTGAAGTACAGGCCAACACTAAGGGACTCTGGCTAACAAAGTTCGCAGATGACTGCAAACTGGGAACCATTACTGAATCCCAAAATTATGTGGATATTCTACAAAAGGGCCTTACAGAAACAGATACTTGGTGCCAGAGCCATGGGCTCAAGCTCAATGCCAAAAAATGTATAGTTATCTCCTGTGAGGAAAAAATATGTACCCATGAATTACCATATAGGTGGCAGTACACTAAACACCGAAAGTGTGATAAGAGACTTAGGGACACAGGTGGACAGTGGTCTCACCTTTGATAACGACATCGCCACAACATGCGGGAAATCCTTCTATGTGGCACACCTCATCCAAAAAAAGGAGGTCATTGTCCCACTGTATTCATCCCTCATTAGACCCATGATAGAATAAAATGCCTCATCTGGTATGTACCTCTGAAGACATCTGCAACAACTGGAAAGGCTGCAGAAATACCTCACTAAAAGAATCACAGGCCTAAAGCAGATGCCCTATGCTGACCGTCTAAAAAAACTCCACCTATACTCTGTTGCATATAGTCTACTCAGAGGCGATCTCTGCTCAACATACAAGGCCATGTCAAACCCAGAGCTGTTGGGCATGCAACACTTAAAGAAATCCCAATCAGTCAGAAACACGCTCCAGGTATCTAAACCTTGTCATCACAATGAACAAAACATGCTGGAGGGATAGGTTCCTGACCCAGAGACTCCCCAGACTCTGGAATAGACTGCCCATACATGTCAAGCAGAGCACCTCTTTGGCCCTCTTCAAAAGGAACCCTGATGATTGGGTGGGAGATAGGAAATTCACCCCGGGGATCACGTCAGTCGCCCTGCTAGACAGGGATCCAGGGAAGTAAATACTGTGGGAAGAAATAGCCAGGGAATTGTTATGGCTAGGCTTGTATAAGCCTTAGGGCCGATAGTATAGTACCAACCTATGAGACAGGATGGAGAAAAAAGGGGTCTGAGGAGCTAGGCAAAAACCCAGCTTGGAGGAACATCTAGTGTGAATCCTATTCTTGAATGCAAATAGTGTAGGCCCATACCTAGGGCAACAGTGCATACTTTCTGCATACTTGTCACCTATTTGCAATTACTGAGTTGCTTAGCTATTCAAGTGTGTGCGTTTTTAACTTTTAATCTGTTTAGCACCAATAGTAAGACTCAAAACACCATACTCTTCGTGGCCATTGCAGATCTTTAGATAATTCATTGGTGACCAGTGGACTGGATCCATTAACTACAGACTTTGTTAACCAACTTTGTTTTTCACAATTTAAAAAAAAATCAGAGAAGCTAAAACCAGTTACCTTCATGATTTGCCAAAATGACTCTTCAAGGCAACCAAAAATTGTGAAATAAAGAGCATGCAAGACAAAACTAAGAAACCCACCCCTTTAAAATTAGACTTTGCAGAAGACATCACATACTCAAACACCAACAGTTAAATTCTTTGGCTTTCAATTCAGGAAACATTTCTAAACTCCCTCCTCTGCTCCTGCTAATACTACTACCAACTCTAGCTCACTTCAAGGATCTGAATTTTAAATCACCTGCTGCAGCCATAACACCAACTCTGCACACCACCTTCTCCTCCAAAAATAAAGTAATCTCAGTTTCTGCATGTGATGTCCCAAATTGGGAATCTACAACAGCAAGCATTAGGGACTTAACTACCCTACCTTAGCTCAGGAAAGCTGTCAAACACAACTCAATAAATAATAACAATACACGCAATAAATCACCAGATTGCCACCATTTCCTAGACATAACATTAACTGATCCTACATCTTCTACTGTCTACTACCTGCCTCTTCTTTATCACAGATACTCTATCACAACTGCATAAATGTCATACTGTGTACTTATTGTACTCTTAACTATGGATTTATTTATTTTATTTATTTATTGACATTTGTTAACCGGCTTTGTCCAACTGGGCTTGTGGCCCATTTTCAGTGGAGACCCGAGGAGAAAAGCTCCAGTAATACATTTTAAAACAAGTACAATTTTAATCTACTAAGGTAATGTATATTTGTTCTTATCCTGCCCTGCAATGCATGTGTTTTTTATAACCTGTGAACTGTATGGCTTTATTTACTTTCATTGCATTTGTACTTTCTCCATTATAATGCATTTTTAAACCTGGGTCCAGCTTGAAAGCTGTCCATGTGAATCAGTGCTTTACCACAGTCAACAAATTTATATAAATAAATCAATGAATAAATGTAGGAGGTGAGTTTTTAAGCAGAGAGCCAACAAAGACTACTGCATCATTGCTTTGACACATATTATTATGCAATGGTGATGCCTCAGAATCAAGGTCCAACATAGCAGTAAAAGGTTGTAACTTATTCCCAGTGATCTCCTTTTAAACTTCTTTTGGTGGAATACATTTTGCAGTTCTCAAAATCTAGTAAAATAGCTTTTTTAGCTTTTTTTACTGAGTGCATAAAAAACTCTTCAAAACGCATGTTATTATTGCTGAAGTGTTTTTTACTCAAGGGTATATTTAACCCAGTAGTACGTTTTGCTACATTTTATTTCTGCACTGGTGCTGGTGTTATGAATGCAGCTGCAGGTGATTCAGAATTCAGATACTTGAAGTCATTTTGCAGATTATAGGGAACTGATGTGGTTGTGTTAACAACCTTAAGTTTTCTAAATTTAGAGATAAGTCAGAACCTACAGAAAGGTTTGAGTCAGCTGAGTTAATAACAGCAGTAACAGAGCCAAACTCCTCAAAAATTATGAAAGGGCTAAAATCTTATTTTTAACATAAATTTCAAAATTCTTGCCTTCCCTTAAATTTTACCCATCCTCCTGAACAATATTCTGCATGTATTGTTTCCACAGAAACATTTACTTCTATATAATTTGCCCCTTCCCTTTCTAAAGGTTCCACTAACGACAATTTTACCTTCTTTACAACATTCAGCACTCCTTTACAACATTCAGCACTCTAGTTACAGTTGGTTTAGATTTACATTTTCATTCTCTCACAACTGTTTTTTTTTTTGTAGCCAAAGTTATCCTTAAAGACCTGCATCCAAAATACTACTCTCTTTTCACAATCCACTCTTATTTCATCATCATCCCTTTCTATTTTGACTTACAACTTTCAACTTTTGTTAAGTATATGAGGAATAATTGGGCAGCTCTAAAACTATCCCTTCAAATACCAACTTATTCTAATGGGGAGAATCACCTTATCCCATTTAACTCTTCTACCCTTCCTCTCCCAAATAAATTTTATTCAACTTGTTATTATTAATTATTGCCCATAACTTGTCTGGTTGATAAAAATATGCCTGATCCTTTTATAAAACTAAACATTTTCACTGCTTGTATGCTACTATCTGTGTTCATAATTAAGAGCTTACTGTCTTTTGTTTAGTCTGTCTACATATACTTTGCTGCCATAACAGAGTCCTTTTAAATCCATATACCAAAATACTTCATCTTATCATGTCCTCATAAATATGGGTATTGCTGAATCAATTCATGTGTGGGTACAAGGTTAATGCTACAGCCTTTGTTTCATCTTCATTAGTTGTATGTCCTGAAAAGACTTGAAATGGTTGCAAAATATTCCACAACACTGATGTATCCTTTTTAGGATTTAGCATGTACAACATTATATCATCTGTGAATAGAACTAACTTTTCTTGAATACCATACTAGTTACATCTTTTGTCCCTTATTTTATTTGCTAATGACTCTAAATATAAAGTAGATAAAAGGCAAAGAGGACACCCTAGCCTTCTTCCTCTATTTAAACACAGCTTGTCAGAGAGGAACCCTCCTGCCCTAATTATTGCCTCTGAGTCTTCATAAATCCTCCTAATTAGCCCTAATATTTTAATAAGGGATGCAAATGCTACTGTTGCCCTGCTCATAAAATCCCAGCAGACTCTATTCAATGCACTCTCTTTTTCAAAACACCACCGGCAATGGTGGCACTTTCTTATTCTCTGCTTCCCTCTGGAACATCATTGCTATTCATTTTGTTAAATGCTTGCCTCCCATTCACAAAACCACAATGAACTGTATGGATCAATTTTGGCAACATCTTTGCCACTTTCTTAGATAGTACAAACATAAACATTTTATCATGGTTTAAAATGGAAATGGGCCTACATGAAGTTGTTCTGAAGAGTCTTTACCCTATTTGGGTAATCCAGCCACCACAGCTGTTTTCCAAGATGCTGGTATCCCCAAATCTACCGTTAAGACAAAATCTTCCAGATCATTATTACTTTCTTTCCTCCCAACTTCCAAACTTCTGCAGGAATACAGTACATTTGTCTTACCAGAACGGTAGATGTTCTTCTCTTCACTGTTGCAGTATTCATTACAATAGGGATCCCCTGCCAAGGGCGGCCTGATGTCTGGTCAGTACACCAAAGCCTTTAGGTTGCTCTAAGGTATGCCGTATAAGTATGCTCCTCGCATAGCATAGGACACAAAAGTGACGTACCATCCTCAGAATGACAGCCCCAGTCTTCTCTGACCCCAGCAGGAATGCCAGTCCAAGGAAAACAAAGATAATCAGTGTATCCAGAAGAGAAATGGACCAGTGGGCGGATGGAGGGACTGAATACTGCAACAGAGAAGAGAAGGACATCTACTGCTATGTTAAGAATTTACACAACTTTGCTATGTCCTTCCATTTCACAGCTGCAGTATTCATTATAATAGGAAGAGTGCCAAAGCTCAGGAAGATGACATGGAGCAGAAGGACCCACAGAGCTCTCTAGGAAGCCATGAAGGATGGCCCTACGCAAAACCAGTTCTAGATCTGGAAATTCCATCCAACTTGTAGTGCTTGGTAAAGCTATGCACAGAAGTCTAGGTAGCTGCCTCAAGAATACATTTAGTATCCAAACGCTTGAAAAAAGCACCAGCAGCCACCACAGCTCTAGCAAAATGAGGCTTAACAGAAGAGGGAAAGCTCTTACTATGAAAGGAATGACAAAAATAAATGGCTTTAGAAATCCAAGAAACAACAGTCTGCTTGGAAACAGCTAATCTTAAGGACCTAGGATGAAAAGAGAGAGAGAGATACTCAGACTTCCTAATAGTCTTAGTCTTATCTAAATAAAATAACCAGCAGATTGTGGGAAGGGAGAAAAAGTGGGCAAATGAATAGACTGATTAAGGGACAACTCATTCACTCATTCACAACCTTGGGCATAAAAGGAGGATTAGTATGCAAGGACACCGTGTCCTTATGAAACACTAAAAAAAGGAGGACAAGCCATAAGGGCTTGAAGCTCAGACACCCATCTGGCAGAAAGTACAGTTTTGTACCTACCATAAATGTAGATGTCCGAACTGGATAGCATCTGCAGTCATAACAAGTGGGTTGTCCTGTCGTCAGGCAGCCCTTCAGTCGGCCGGATTCCAAAGTCCGGGTCCGGCTTCGGCTGATGTCGCACTCCACCCGACGTCATCTCTGTTGGTCTTCGGGTATAAAGGCATCAGCCGATGCCATTTTCCTCAGTGTTTCTTGCCCCAGATGCCAGTAGCCCTCTTGCAGGCTAAAATTTGGATAGATGCCAATGTTTCCAAATAGACAGAGGTAAACACAACAATAAGCATGTATGTACATATACAAAAACAAATACACCATAAAAGACTCCCCCCCCAACAGCTAGCTATTAGAAGGGTAAACACCCTAGGAGTACCACAGAGGGGATGGTGGGAGGGTAATCCTGACTGCAGATGCTATCCAGTTCGGACATCTACATTTATGGTAGGTACAAAACTGTACTATGTCCTTCATGGATGCATCTGCAGTCATAACAAGTGGGTAGAATA
The DNA here is from genome assembly GCF_019279795.1 of Protopterus annectens. Taxonomy (NCBI): domain Eukaryota; kingdom Metazoa; phylum Chordata; order Ceratodontiformes; family Protopteridae; genus Protopterus; species Protopterus annectens. Next base: position 176,575,844 of record NC_056743.1, read on the forward strand.
CCATAGCCAACTAGGGAGGAGGATAAAGGTAGATTATGGTGTGTTTAGGATCCCTTGCAGTACAGCAGTGGCAAACCCTGCTCGGGATCTGGAATATAGAGGCAAATTATAATGCTTGGCAAATGTATGCACGGAGGTCCAAGTAGCCGCCTCAATAATGTCTTTGGTTGCCACTCCTCGTAAGAAGGCTGTGGTAGTGGCTGTTGCTCTTGTAGAATGAGGTCTTATGTTCTGTGGAATTGGTTTTCCATGGAAGGAGTAACAGAATCGTATGCAATTTCCTATCCATTTGGAGATTGTCTGTTTGGAAATAGCTTTTCCTTCCCTTCCTGTTGCATAGGCTACAAAAGTTGGTCAGTCTTTCTGCTATTTTTGTTCTGTCCAAGTAGTAGCGTAGCTGTCTATGTACATCCAAGGTATGCAGTATTCTTTCCCTCTGTTTTGTGGGTTGGGAAAGAAGGTAGGTAGGTGGATTGCCTGGTTTAAAGACACTCTGGATACCACCTTAGGCATAAATGTAGGATTAGTCCTCATGGACACTCTATCTTGGTGGAAGATTAGGAAGGGTTGCACTGCCATTAAGGCCTGTAGTTCTGAAACCCTCCTTGCTGAAGTAATTGCCAGTAGGAAAGCAGTTTTCCATGATAGGTGTTGTAGGTCTGCTGTTGCTGCTGGTTCAAAGGGTGCTAGTGTCAACTTTTCTAGCACAAAGTTTAAATCCCAAGCTGGTAATGGTGGTTTCCTTGGAGGTTTTACATTCTTGATTCCTCTGAGGAATTGTCTGAGCAAAGGGTGCGAAAAACAGGTGTATCAAAGCTGTATTCTGCTGAAATAGCTGATGCATGTATCTTGATGGAGGAGTAGGACAGGCCTGAATGAAGAAGTTCGCCAGATACTCCAGAATGTTAGGCATATCTATGTTTGACACATCTTTTCCTCTTTCCGTACTCCAGATGACAAACCTTTTCCATTTTCCAGCATAGTTCCTTCTTGTTGAAGGTCTGCGTGCTTCCAGAATAATGTCTTTAACTCTTTGGGAAAGTTCTGGAATAGCTGCTGTTATGTGATGTTCCATGCAGTCAGTTGTAAGGTTTTTAGGTTTGGATGTATGATGCTGTAGTTGTTCTGCGTTAACATCAAAGGCATCAGGGAATTGTCCACATATTGTTCGAGACATGCTCCTCAGTAGTGGGTACCAGTGTTGTCTTGGCCAGTTTGGAGCTATCAGGATTATCCTTGGACGTTCTTCCTTGATTTTTAGTAGTACCTTGTGTATCAAAGGAAGAGGCGGGAATGCATATGCTGTTAGGCCTTTCCAGTTGAAAGAGAGCGAATCCACTTTCCATGCTAATGGGTGGAATGTCCTTGTGCAGAATTTGAGCTGGTGATTGAGAGGTGATGCGAATAGGTCTATCTGTGGCATTCCCCATTTCTTTGAGATGGTCTTGAAGATGTCCGGATGAAGCTTCCATTCGTGGGCATCCGAAGTGGTTCTGCTTAATATGTCTGCTAGGGTATTGTCTTTCCCTGGTACAAATATTGCCTGTAACTGGATGTTGTAGCTGAGTGCCAGGGTCCACAGCTCCAAGGTCATTCTGCAAAGTGGGTATGAATGAGTGCCTCCCTGTTTGTTGATGTACCACATGACTGTGGTGTTGTCTGTCCTTATCATCAACTGGCCCTCTTTGAGAAATGGTTTGAACTTTTGGATTGCCAGTTTTACTGCCAGCATTTCTTTTAGGTTGATGTGCAGTTGAAGTTGATCCTGTGTCCACAATCCTTGCACGCATTTGTCCAGCATGTGTGCCCCCATCCTAGGTCTGAAGCGTCTGTTGTGATGGTCTGGCTTGCTTGACATCTGCGAAAGGGTAGGCCTGGGTTTGACTGGCATGCCTGAGCCCACCATAGGAACTCCTGTTTTAAGCATGGAATTAGTGGGATTTCTGTTTCTAGACTGTGTCTGTGTTGGGACCATAAATTCTTTAGGTACCACTGTAGTTTTCTCATATGTAGTCTGGCAAATGGAATCAAGATTATGCATGATGCCATGAAGCCCAAGGCCTGCAGTACTTTTCTTGCTGTTAACTTGTTCAGTTTTGTTAGTGCCAAGAAGTATAGAGGGAGTTCTTTTTGTTTTTCTGTAGTCAGGAATGCCATTTGTTTTACTGTGTCCAATTCAGCGCCCAAGAAAGTCCTTGTTTGGGATGGTATTAGCCTTGACTTTTGTAAATTGACTGTGTATCCCAGTGCTTGTAGCAAGCAAATGACCCTTTGTAAATCTGTTGTCAGCTTGCTTTTGTTGTCCCCTTGTAGCAGGCAGTCGTCCAGGTATGGGTAAATTTGAATTCCCTGAAGTCTGCAATGGGCGATTACTGATGCCAGGCATTTTGTGAATACTCTGGGCGCAGTAGATAAGCCAAAAGGCAATGCTGAGAATTGATAGTGCTCTGATCCTGCAAGAAATCTGAGGTATCTTCTGCAGATTGGTCGAATGGGGACGTGCAGGTATGCCTCCTTGAGATCTAGAGTTACCAGCCAAGACTCCTTGCCCAGCATGGGAAGAAGTTGCTGTAGGGTCAGCATTTTGAATTTTGGGACAATGATGTATGTATTTAAGGTGGACAGGTCGAGAATTGGTCTCCAACTTTTTCCTTTCTTGGAACTAGGAATAGTCTGGAGTAGAACCCTTTCCTTGCTCTGCTGCTGGCACTCTTTCCACAGCTCTCATGTTTGCTAACTCCATTATCTGGCGTAGAGCCTCTGTTTTTTGATTTGGAGGTAGATTTGGCATTCCTCTTTTGACTGGAATAGTGTGGAAGTGAAACCGTAACCTTGATCTATGGTTTGTAAAATCCACTTGTCCTTTGTTATGTAGTGCCAGTTCTTTGAAAATAAGGTTAACTTTCCGCCTAGAGGAGCTGCTATTTGTTCCCTGGTAGGCCGGTATAGGGTTAAGTCACTGTGGTTGTGTTGATGTAGTGGCAGTGGCCGTGTCTGTGCCTCTGTTGTTACCTTGCCACTGTCTTCCTCTGTAGGCACCTCCTCTGGATTGGTTTCTGCCTCTAGAACGTCTATTCCTGCCCCTTTGAAATTTTGTGGAGTCAGGAAAGGACCAATTTTGGCAGGCCAGTTCCTGCTAAACCTTGGGGTTGAACCTGCAAGAAATCTTTAACAGTTTGAACAGATTTTGCCTTTTCTTCCATTTTCTTCATAACCTGCTGGGCAGATGTACCAAACAAACTTGTCTTGTCCATAGGAGCATCTAGCAACTTAGCTTTAACATGATCCGGTAAAGCTTGTTCCTTTAGCCATGCATGCCTTCTTATCACTGTGCCTGTCATGGCTGATCTAAATGAAGCCTCCAGTGCATCATAGCCACATTTTAAGGAATGGTTGCTAACCTGTTGTATGTTATTTACCATATCTAATACATATTTCTTATCAAGAGATTCATCAGTGGTTAGTTTTTTAGTTAACTGATCCAGCATAAACTCTTGGTATTGTATCATGTGAAACTGACAGTTTAAAGCTCTAGCTGAGAGAGTAGCTGAAGTGTAGACCTTTTTACCCCATCTGTCTAATGACCTTGCTTCCCTTTCAGAAGGAATAGCGTTTTTAGCTATGGTCGGCTACTGCCTTGGGGCCCTGGGATATAGTTTCTGGGTCTGCAAGTGGAGCCTTGTAAAGGTGGTGATGAGTATTTGGCACCCTCTAAAATCTGTCTGGTTTGGTAGGGGCTGGGGGTAAAGAATCTGGAGCGGAGCAAGCATCATTGAAAGCATCATCCACCACAGAGAGAACAGGGGGTATAGCCAAGGGCCTGTGCTGAGGGAGGTGCAGAAAGGTCCTAAGTCTTTTTCTGGAGTCTGAAAAATCCTGTTGCTGCCATTGGAACTGTTCTCGCATGGCATGCAAAGTTTCCCCAAAGGAAAATTCTTCTGGTGGGGAAGCAGCTGGGATGGATTCTTCAGCATCCGAATCTTCAAAATTGGAGAAGGGAGCCTCTGGCTGGTCAGTTATGTCTGATTCATCAGCAGAATCATCAGAGGACACTGGCTCGGGGGGCTCTGCCCTAGGTCTCTTCTCTGGGGGCTGAGAGGCCCTGTCTGGGTGAGATTGAGATCCTCTAATTAAAGAAATTAAATCTTCTGCCAAGGTAAGCATTTGAGAACTAGAAGAGGGCCTGGATGGGGGTGGTTTAACAGGCACTGTTTTAGTAGTCTTGGCAGCTTTAGCCCTGGCGAAGGCCTTAATGGACATGGCTGCTGGAGGCCTAGCAGCACCACGTGCTGGGGTAGAAACATCCAACGGGATGGTGTCTGATAAGTCAACCACCGTAGTGGGTAAAATTTCTGAAGTCGTTTCAAGAGTTGTAGCAGGGGCCTCAGTTGTAGGAATAGGTTCAGCTGTACTTTGTTCAGTTTTCTCGGTTTCGCCAGAAACCGAGACACTCGCGGTTTGCTTGACCAAGGTTTCGGCCGAAACCGCGGACCACGAGTGTCGGTCTTTATCTTTGCGTTTTGCCAGATTGGGTAGTCGGAGGATCCGGCGGCATAATGTACGCAAAATCAGAACCGAAAAACTGTTCTGCGAACTCCGACCGACGCCTAAGCGTTCGTCGGTTGAAGGAAGCACAGGCCGAACAGGCTGCTACGTCGTGGGCTGGGCCTAAACAAGGCAGACAGTAAGAGTGGAAATCTTTATGAGGTATTTGTTTCCCACAGTTTAAACAATTGTTAACTTTTTCTGACATCGGCTGAGGCAAGAAAAAGTCCCCAACGGGGTACTTAGCTTTAGAAGTCTTCGAAGTAGTATTCGGTAGAAGTAATCTCTGGATCCGACCGACCGGCACTTGCGAACAGCTTCTGCTTCGGGCGCCACGCGGCAAGAAAGACTGAGGAAAATGGCATCGGCTGATGCCTTTATACCCGAAGACCAACAGAGATGACGTCGGGTGGAGTGCGACATCAGCCGAAGCCGGACCCGGACTTTGGAATCCGGCCGACTGAAGGGCTGCCTGACGACAGGACAACCCACTTGTTATGACTGCAGATGCATCCATGAAAGACATGTAAGGGTTAACAAAATAACAATCTTCCAAGAGCAATGTTGCAAGGAAGCTGAAGCTGCAGACTCACAAGGAGCCTAGGTCAACTTTTCTAAAACAAAATTAAGATCCCATACAGGAGAAGCACGCTTCCTGGGAGGCTTTTAAGGAACTTTTTAGCTTCAAAACTAGAAGCTAAAGGAGGAGATAAAGCCAGATAAGCAAAGATAGCTGATAAGTGGGCCTTAACAGAATAATAAGCCAAACCAGCATTGAGCAGTTCACAGAGATAATAGAGGACCAAAGGAACATTCACAGAAAGTGGATCCAGAAGGACACCAAACAGAAAACCTCTTAAATTTGGATAAACAGGATTTCCTAGTATTGGGTTTCCTGGCCTCCTGTAGGAACCTTAGCACAGCCTCAGAAAAAAGGTGTCTACATAGAATCGAAATCCTTTTACCTACAGTGTGAAGTGAAGAGTGGACAGGTGGGGATGGATGAGAGATCCCTTTGTCCTGTGTGAGTAGGCTCACCCTGTGAGGTAACTTGTGATTATTGCCTTTGGCTAAATGCAGAAGAGGAAGGAACCAATGCTCCCTCAGCCAAAAGGGAGTCATTAACAAGATTTTGGGAGCATCCTGTTGAATTCTGAACAAGACTTTTGGAATGAGGGGAAGGGAAGGAAAGCATAAAGAAACATCCCCTTCCATAAAAATGATAGGGCAGCCATCTTCCAAACCAGAGGACCCGGGACTCTGGCACAAAAAAAGCAGACACTGTCTGCTCATAGGGGAGGCAAAAAAATCTGTTCAAGGAGTATCCCCCTGGTGGACAATGTCCTGAAACACATCCCTGTGAAGCATCCATTTGTAGGACTGAGTTAAGGACCTGCTCAGTGTGTCTGCCACAACTGACTTGAGGGGAATGTAAACTGCCTGAAGAGTTACTTGATACTGGAGAATAAGATCCCACAGTAGGAGTGCCAATTGGCAAAGAAGATAAGATCTTGTCCCCCATTTGTTTACATACCACATCACTGTGGTATGGTCTATAAACATACTGCGAGGTCCTGGGGAGAAGAGAGGATGAAAAGCCTGAAGAGCCAGCAGAACATCTCTCATCTCTTTGACACTGATGTGCTCTTTCTGTTGATGAGGCGACCACACTCACTGCACCTTTAGGAAGCCAAAAGTTGCTCCCTATCCCACATCTGAAGCAACTGTGAACAGTTTGACAGGGAAGAGGGGGATGAAAAGGGAGTCCTGGATTTAGAGACAAGTGCTGGATTCACCATTGAAGTTCCTTCTTGAGATAAGGTAGAAGAGGAACTACAAAACTCTAGAAGACATGCGTGTTGAAGCCGAAATGACTTTGGAAACCAATGAAACTTTCACATGTGGTGCTTGGCCTGAGGGATCATAGGAATGGTGGATGCCATGAATTCCAGAGCTCCCAGAAACTCCCTGGCTGTTATAGAGGCCAGAGGAGGAAGAAGAGTTTGAAAGAAGGAAAGGAGTGTTAAAACTCTGGGAGGAGGCAGGGGTGCCAGCATAGGTGCAGTCTGGATCCTGCACCCCAGAAAAACATGGTCTTGACAAGGAGTTAGAAAAACCTTTTTGAAGTTTATTAAGAACCCAATGCAGAAGGAAAATGGCAATTTTGCGACAGGATGTCTGGAGAGGATGCCTGGATCAGGAGGTCATTCAAGTGAGGAAAGACTTGGATTCCCTGAAGCCTGAAAAAAGCAGTCACAGGAGCGAGGAATTTTGTGAATAACTTTGGGGCAGTAGAAAGGCCAAAGGGCAAAGCACAGAACTGAAAATGCGAGGAAGCAAAAAGGAAATGTAAAAACTTCCTGAATAGGGTATGGACCGGGATGTGGAGATAAGTATCCTTGAGATCCAGAAACACCATATAAGCCTGAGAAAGCAAAAGAGGTAAGGTCTGAAGGGACAACATTCGAAAAGAGGGCACCTTCAGAAAAGTGTTAGATGAGAGAGGAGGTCTGGAATTGGTCTCCAAGTGCCCTATTTTCTGGGCACTAGAAACATCCCGAGGTAATAAAACCCTCCCTCATTGGGACAGAGGCACCACTGGAATAGTACCCTAAGTAAAAAAGTCCCAAAGCACCTCTGGAAAGAAAGAGAACTGTTCCTGAGGGAGCTGATGAATACCCATAAAAGGGAGAAGGGATTTCCAAACCATGAAATATCCTTGGGCAGATAATGGACAGAACACATGAATCCTAAGTAATCTGTAGCTAAACAGGAAAAGAAAGAGAGAGAGAGAGAGAGACGAAAAGAAAAAGGAAAGTAGCTGGGAAAAACAGGATAGTCACAGCACCTGGTAACAGGAAAATGAGACTTCTGAGGCACAGAAGTCTAAGTAGCCTTTGCAGGAGGAGCCCGTCTATCACCCTTTTTTACCCTTAGGAGGAAGGCGAGACTGCCTACAAACAAAAGCTGACTTACTGGGGTAATTCTTCTGAAATTCAGGCACAGGAGAAACAAATACATGTTTAAGTTCCTGTAAAGCCTTGCCCTTATCCTGAAGGAACTTAAAGCAGCAGCAACTTTTCCAAACAAGTGTGTATTACCTAGAGGGGCATCCATCAACTTAGCCTTAATATCATAGGACAAATGTTGAAGCCAAAGCCAAGAATACCTTCTCAACACTGACCCAAAAGAAGCAGCTCTAGAGGAAACATCTGCTGCATCATAACTACACTTGATGGAATGACAAGCTACCTGGGAAGAAGTCCATAACAGACAAAGGCCAAAGTTTTACCCTCAGAATCTGGAAGATCAGAAATAACCTGACAGACCTGGGACAGGAGAGACAACAAGTACCTGGTCATATGGGTCTGATAATTAACAGCCAAAGTAGCAGAGGTATAAACCTTCTTGCCTAGCCTTTCCATGGTTCTGCTATCTTTATCAGAGGGCAGTAACTTAAGAGAAGGAAGCAACTGAAATGGCTTGTCAGATGCTACAGACATCACCAAGAGATCAGCAAAAGGAGACTTGTACAAGAATTTACAGTCCTCAGCCATTCTATAGAATCAGGCTTACTAGAGACAATAGGCTGATAGTCTGGAGCCTTTGATGCATTAGAAAATGCATCCAGCAAGGCAGTCAAAACAGGAGGAACAGCAGGTGGTCTTGGAGAATCCATCAGCAGCAACTCATAAAACCTTTATTTTTGGTATCTCAGAAACCTGAGTACAAGCCCCATTTAAAGAACTAGATCATCCTAGAGATAGTGTCCCCAAAATAAATCTCTTCAAATGGAGTATCAGGACTAGAAGATCCTGTTTTGATCCATAATCCAAAGGAGAGGGAATCCAAGAGGAGTAAGCAAGGGATGCATCACTCGAATCTGCCTCCTCCTCAGAGGAATCCTGTTTTTCTCAGAAGTCTTTTAAGGGAGGTAGAGGATAAAGCATGGTTGGAACACAAACTCCCTGAGGAGGTTTTAAAGCCAAAGCACTAAACAAGCCCTGGGTGAAGGACTGCCATTCATTCTTTAGATCCTTAGGAGCAGAAGAAATATATTGTCTTTTGCTCTTTCTTCAATGGGACATGCGCCTTATAGAATTTAGAAGGCTTTGAACTAGGACAGCATTCAATAATGCTAGTAGGGATGACTTCTCTGACTAAGATTTGAGGAACTCCCATACGCCCCTTGGAGATAATTAGCTGTGGTTCCCCCTAAACATCTGAAGTGGATGTCTGCAATGCCTCCCCAGATGTGCTTAAAGTTGGATTCCCACTGACCTCCAAAACCGTCCATACAGAGGAGTTCAATGATAAAGTTGGGTGAACCTCCGGGCATTCACTTAACTTGGGAGAGACATCTGGCAGAGGCTAAACAGCAGAAGATTCCAGCCTAGATTTCTTGGCCTTCTTCACAGAAGTATCCTTAGCAAGAAGCTTAAGATGCTGGTTTTCAAGAGAAAGTGCCAAAGAAGAAAGTCTTTTACTAAGGGTCTTAGGAACAAAGGCCTAACAAATAGAGCAGGACGTATGGTCATGTGAAGTGCCAAGGCAAAACAGACACTGTTCGTGGCAGTCTTTATGGGAAATCTGTCTCTCACACTGGCATTTACCCTTCTAGGATGACATGAAACCCCACAAACAATAATATAATAAAAGGAGGACAAGTAAAACAAACCCCCAACAGGGCATTTATCTGCAATGGCTTGGTGAACCAGCAACAGAACTGGCATTCAGAGAGATGATGAAATGATGGCGTTCAGACTGGTGGCAAAGATGTTCTGAGGATGCTACATTATGGCCCAATTTACGCAAGCAGCATACATGTGACATATGGTGTACTTTAAAACAACCTAAAGGCTTTGGTATACTGGCTGGACATCGGGCTGCCCTTGGTAGGGGATCCCCATTGTAATGAATACTGCAACAGTAAAATGGAAGGACATCAATTGTTCATATGTAAACACTAGGCAATCAGTCTGCAGAGTATTACTTACCTAATCAATAACCAGACAGTGACTAAGGGTAAGAATTAAACACTGTACCTCACGTCTGTAAGGTAAACACTTTAACCATTATATCAACTCTTAACTTCTCCTGATGATTTTCCAGCTGATTGGTGATAACATCACCATTTTTATCTCATCGCTTTATATCCTGACTATTAATTATTGAGCCTTATCTTCATCTTCCTCTAAACTTGGCATAATTAAGTCTTCCATAAATATTTCCCTTTGTACCTCTTCTTTGTAGAAGCTGTCAGTCTGTAATCACAAAATGTACCTTTAGAAACCACATATTACATTTAAAACATTTAGTACCCTCCTCTTGTAGTAATGATAGAAATACTGTTTCACCTGACCTTCTCTTAAGTTTAGTTTAAAATGGCAGAAAAACATCATAGCAGTTAGTATTACTACTCAAAGTAATCCATGCTTCTGAGGCAATTACTTTTAAAGAGAATATGGTAATCCTAATAGGTCAGGCAGCTAGGTTTCTGAGAGAGAAACGTTCTCCAGTATAACAATGTGAAAAGGAGTTTAGAGGGTGTAAACCATTCAGCGACATGAGCTGTATTTTCATCAAAAACAGTATAATAGCTAGCAAAGGTATAGAAAGGGTGGAATGAAGGGACAGCTTTGCTGGCCACAAGCTGTCAAAGGGCATGATCTGCACTTTAGAAGAATTACAGACTAGTATGCTGAAAGCATTATCAGTATGCAGGATATCATGGCTGTCCAAATGACATGACAGTCATAGTCTGTTAGGAACTTTAGCAAAAAGCAATTTTTGTATCTACATAAAAGCTCCTTGCTACCGTTTAGCAAAGAGCTATAATGTATATACATACTTTAACCTGAAGACAGTTTTTCCCCCTTAACTATGTGCCTGTCAATTTGGGGTCAGGGCAGCAAATGGGGACAGGCACTACACATGGTGCCAACTGACCTTGCTTCAGCTTTGTAAGTGCTAGTGAGCTAAAGTAAAGGTCTGTCTTGTCAGACTTTTACTTTTGTAACAGTACAGCATCTGCCACTAAAAGCTATGGACAACTAAAAGAAAAAAAGAATGTTTTCCACAAAATAAAATAAAATAGAATACAATAAAAAACATTTCACTACTGAGTAGGATCACGGAAATGTTTCAGCTATTCTTCAGTGTTATCCCTCTAGCAAAACATAATCCTCTTCAAACACTATGGGCCTATCCAGTGTGGAAGGAATAGCAATGGTGTTCTCACCTTGGGTCAGTGAGCCTTTCTCTGTTCTTAGTCTTGGGGAAGTAATAAAACAGGCAAGAGAATTACACACTCAGAGTCCAATTTCTTTCAACTAGGCATCACTACATGTGCAACCTCAACAGATGCAATTCTGCTCAGGACACTGAAGTACAGAAAGGGCAGTGCTGATATCCCTGAAAACATTACTCAAGGTTGTTACTTGGGGTGCCCCCCTTCTGCTCATTGCCAGCTGATGACAGGTGCAGCTCAATTCTTTACTAGTCAAGGGAAGCCAAGAGACATGTAAAGAGCTACAGGTTGTCTAAAATTGAGGCTTTTGTCTGAAACTCAGCCTCCAACTTTTTTTTTTTTTTTTTTACCAACTACTGTCTATATGATCTTGGCTTGAGTGTATACCAGGAACTCAACTGCTGATCCCCACATGGGTTACTCTCTATGGGCACCACTCACTGTCACGACACAAGCCTCAGGCTTTTCATACTTTTCCCCTGTGAGTGGATGGACTGAAGCGGCACTTGTAATTCTTCCTATTATGCACAGCAACTCTCTCAGGCACTATAAACAGTGCCATGACTTGATGACTGCATTAGTACTTTAAATATTTCAGCATGTAGGCAATGAACACATGAACCTCCCAATATTGTACATTTGTATTAACATGCAAACTGTAAGACAGAAAAGAAGTGGAGACAGCAGAGACCGAATCTGTAGTCGATCTGGTACTTGATATCAAAACCTCAATCAGCAGGATAAGTAAGCAACCCTGACAACAAGACTGTGAAAGCAAGAGAAATTAGCAAATGAAATCCAAAAATAAATGCTCGATGTATTACAGTTTTAACTCAAGATGAGAAAATGAATGCACCCTACTGTAAATGATATCTAACATCAGTAGTCAGGTTTGCAGATGACTGCAAATTGGGAGCAATGGTCAATTACCCTCATGACATAAACATCTTAGAAGATGGTCTAATACAGACAAATGACTGGCGCCAAAGTCAAAGACTGTAACTCAATGCCAATAAATGCATTATAGTGGTTTTTGGGAAAACTGCCATCCAGACTAATTATTCCATCAATAAGTCACCCCTAGAAGTTGATCAAGTGGTCGGGGATTTGGGAACATATGTAGACAGTAATTTAGCATATGACCAACATGTGGCTAAGGTAGCAAGAAAATCATTCTATCTTGCCCAACTTATAGGTAAAGGCATGGCATTCAGGTCCAAAGAACTCATAGTGCCACTTTATTCAGCCTTTATCAGACCCATCATTGAGCATAATGCTCATTTCGGCATCATGTCCCTGACCAAACATATGCAACAGCTGGAATGCTTACAAAGGTTCTGTATCAGGAGAATCCAGGGTATTAGCAAATTGTCCTAAATGGATCGCCTTAAAGCCCTATCTCTACAGGTTACTGACAGGCAATCTATGCTTGGCATACAATGCATCCTTAGGTCAAGCTCTGATGGACCTTTTGCACATCTGTAAAATGAACAGCATCAGAACCACTAGATCCAAGGATTAAAATTTTGCTTGCGAAATAAATAAGACATGTTGGCGAGACAAGTGTGTGTCTCAGAGATCCCCATGCTCTGGAACAGGTTTCCCATCTTTGTGAAGTAGAGTTTATCCCTAACCCTATTTAAGCTTAACCTTGACCAATGGATTGAAAATTGGAAATTCACCGCAGGTCTGGCCCCAAGCCTCTGACAGTTGAAGCAGACAGTAATGCCCAAACTATCAATCCCCCCCCCCACATAACTTCTAGAAAGTTCCTAACTAACATACTCCTTCCTAATAAACACACAATGCACAGGGATCATAACTGGGAAGGACTGCATGGCTAGGCTTATAAAGGCACTGTGATCTTTAGTCTGGTGTAGAACTATAGCCTGATGAACCTACAGTGCTGCCATTATGATTGAAGAATGGGCCAGACATGTATTTGCTACTGATGTTGGTAGTTCCTTAAACTAAAGAGGATCTCTGTCCTGGTCAGTGAATTGTACTGGTAAGAACAGCCACAAACCCATTAGGAGAAGCTTCAAGTAATTCCATACTGCACAAAAACAGTCTTTTGACTAAGACAGACTCAAAACACTTCAATTAACCTTGAAATATTCTTACAAATAAATACTTTGGTAAAGGTAATGCATCAGTTTCTGCTATAGGCCTTTGCTTAGCTCAATGCTGAAAAAACATGCTGAGAGTTAACAGGATGCTAGCGTCATCTCTTGGTGCTGCAGGAGGTAATCAGGCCAGAAGTGCCAGAAAAAGCTGAAAACACAGAACAGACCTAACTGCATAACATTGGGCCGAGCCTGATGTTTTCCATATGAAAGGATGAACTGGTAGAAGTTTTGCAAAGGGAATTCATAAATATGATCTGCTTAGCAATCAGACAAGAACCATGGCTTTGGGAATCCCTAAATGAACATGTTTCTCAAGAAGGAACGACACTAGGCTCATAACACAACAATTTGCTGCTGGTGTGTTATTTTGTTCTGTTATGATGTTTAGTAATTCCACTACTTTTCATTTCTGCACACCATGACATGAAACATGACAAAATATTTGATCATTTCCCAAATCAGTCTTTCACAAAAGGATAGCAATAATTTTTGAACATGTTAACACTGAATAAACTGACAAAATATGCAGAATATTAACTGCTAGCATTTAATTGGAAACTCTTTCACTCGTGTCAGTTAACTTACCCATGATTCATGGTACAGAACTGTTAGCAGGTACAGAGCATAGTCATAATTCTGCCTCCGTAGAGGACATCTGTAGAAAAAAAAAATGGAAGTTCAGACATTCTGTTCTTACATTTGCAATCATAAAGCAGCCTTGCCACACACATGTAAGCTAAGAAGGAGTGGAAATATGCAATGTGGATGTTGTCATGGAAATGATGTAATGTTAAGAACTAACACTGACACAAGACAAGCAGATGACTTTTTTTTATAATAAGCAACAGTTCTATTTTCCTGTTTGCAAACAGGGAATCATTATTCAAGAACTGTTATATTTGTCACACAAATCACAAATAAACATTACTTACAGGTCACAAGAACAAATAGCCTTATATAAAAGATGGAATCAGTGATACTACAACTGCATTATAAAACATCAGGAGTCTCTGCACATTATTTTCTCTAGATCCAATAGTCCTTGGTCATGGAATTTGTATGATCAGAAATAGCTTTCTAGTCTTTTTGGTATTTGAAGCAGACAAGCAAAAAATAATATGACTGCAATTGTAAAAGAATTCAGCCTGAGATTACAAAACTTGTAAGCAATAATGAGCACACAATACAATCTTTGACAAACTAGCCGTACCAACTTATCCTATGTCACAGGACATGCAACTCTGACCACTTGAATGTATAATATAATTACTTTTTTCCGCTACAATATATAACCAGTATTCAGAAGAGGACCTTCTTAATTCTGTACCTGGGATATGGTAACACTTACTTGGTCAACACAAGAATTAAGAAACACTTTCTGCAACAGCTATGGAAATAAATAAAGACAGATGAGCTATGAGCTACTTGTTTATTTTCTTCTCAGAGAGAACATTATGACTTTTTCTCTGTAGCAAGGGTTATTCAATAAATTTCTTATCCACCATAAACTGGGATGCATTCTCAAGTGATTCAATTATATCTCTATGAATACCAATAATGAATACTGCAGCAAAATCTGTGTAGACAACATCTAACAATTTCACATCAAGTCTCAAAGAGCAAGTGTGTTTGTGTCCATATACATATAACAACACACACACACCACCACCATCACCAAACCCTTTTTCCCCCATTTCCTAAGTGGGACCAGAGTGTCTTGTCAACTGCTGCTCTTTCTCTCTCATAATTCACTGTCACTCTTCTACCTTCTTCAATAGTCACACCTGACTGTCGAATGTATTTTGTCACACAATCCATCTATATCTTTGCTGGATGCCCTCGCTTCTTCTTGCCTTCTTTCTGCCTGACCCAATTCTTCTTCTCCAGAGTGTCTACTACTTTTCTGCACGTGTGTCCAAACTACCGTAATCTTTTCTCTTTGACTTCTCTGCAATTGGACCTACTTTGACTTCTGCTCCGATGTCCTGATTTCTTCATCAGTCCCAGTGTGCATCCGACCACCCACCTCAGGCACTTGTTATCTCCAGTTCTCTGCCTTTACTTCCTGGTTTCGGTACCATACAGCAGTACTGGTCGCACCACTGTTTTGTACATCATATTTTTCAGCTTCTTTGGCATTCTTCTGTCATACATTAACCCTGCCATTCTGTTCCAGTTGGCTACAGCCCCTCTAATACTAGCTTTGACCCCCTCATTCAGACCTCCCTGCTCTTCCACCACCTCTCCCAGACACCTGAAGCTGTTAACCTGTTCCACTATTTTCCCCTATATTTCGATTTTCAGAGTCTTCTGATTTCCCCATTTGCTGTCATTACAACTGTCTTATTTGTAACTCAGTTTCATCCCATGTGCCTTTAGTTTTGCATTTCATTCCTCTAACTTTTGCTGAAGTTCTTGTTCGGAGTCTGCCTGTAATGCCACATTGTCTGCAAACAGCAACTTTGTTGATCTGTTTCTTCCGACTTGTTTGCTGATGTAGTCCATCACCAGTGTGAGCAGCAGTCGGCTCAGATGTAAAACCTGAAGCACACCCACTCCCACTGGGAACACTCTGTGAC
Source organism: Protopterus annectens (assembly GCF_019279795.1). Classification (NCBI taxonomy): domain Eukaryota; kingdom Metazoa; phylum Chordata; order Ceratodontiformes; family Protopteridae; genus Protopterus; species Protopterus annectens. The sequence goes on from NC_056743.1 coordinate 176,591,347, forward strand.
ACCAATCACTATTTGTATTTAAATCACTGGGTCCTTGAAGGTGGCCTGCACCAATTCTACCAATTATCTCTGTGACATTTCACCACTTCAGGACTACTCAAATCTGCTTTCTTGGGATTTTGTCATATGTTTTCTCCAAGCCTAGGAATAGACTCTTAGACTCTTACTTATTTTATCTTCTTCTCAACTATCTGTCTCACTGCAAACTTGGGTCAGTTGTGCTGCATTCTGATCTGAATCCGAAATGCTCATCTCCCATCTTACTTTCTACTACCATGTATATTCATTTATCAAGCATCCTCTCCAGAACATTTATGCAGTGTGCCAACAGTTTGACACCTCTGTACTACCCACAGTTATGGATGTCCCTTTGTTCTTATACACTGACACTAGTATGCTTACTCTTCAGTCATCTGGAATAAGCCTCTCTCTCTCTCTCTCTCTCTCTCTCTCTCCATACTATTATGAGTACCCCCAGGAACCACTTCCCCTTCTGTCTCGCCCAACATCTTGTTCATATCTGCTCTGACCTCATCTGAGCCTGGTGCCTTGCTATTCTTACATCTTCTAGGGTGGGCTCCTCCTCTTCTTTCATTGTAGGCTGTGACTTGGGGGTTTTCTTCATTCTGAAACTGCTGAATGTATTCCTTTCATCTGCCTTTGATTTCATTTGGACTGGTGAGCAGGTTGTTACTGGCATCCCTTACGAAGTGTCTTTTTTATCTTTCTGTCTTTGCCTTGCTTGTTTGATCCAGCCACACAGTGACTTTCAAAACGATAGTAAAGTGCCTCTGATGCCTTGTTCTTTGCTACTGCAACTCCTCTCTTAGTTTCTCTGTTAAGATTACCATTGTTCCTCCTTTGTCTGGTCAGCCTTTTCTATCTCCCACTTTTTTTCTGCAATTTTTCTTCTTTTGATGACTTCCTGGACTTCTGCAGTCCACCACTAGCTTTCCTTATGTGCCTTATTTTTCATACCCGGTTCTGCCACATACCTGTTCTACAGTCCTCATACACACTGTTTTGAGGTGCTGCCATTCTTCAACACCACCTATATCCTCTTCCTCTTGAGATGCTACAGCCCTTAATACTTGCTTCAACTTTTGTGCTTTCTTTCTAGTCAACTTTCAAGTCTTCAGCCTAGTCTCAGTTAACATTAGAGCCTTCTCTGAACACTGCCACAGCTGACTGTGACAACCAATGATTTATGCTATGGGATTACTGCTTCAATGGGATGACGTTGCAATCGCTGATTCTGCCTCATTGCCACTTTCTCACAAGGAAGAATTCTGCCAGAATTGCATGTTGGCTACTCTTGTAAGTAATCTTGTGACTCTCTCTTTTGTTGGCAACCATCAAGCCATTTGCTAGACAGAAATCTAGAATGGCCTCTCCTTTTTTATTCCTGTTGCCCCACCCATGTGGACCCAGGCAGCCCTCATATCCTGCTGCGTCTATCCGGATATGTGCACTCAGGTCATCCATTATAAACACCAATCAAGTTTTCCTGCTTGATCTAGAAGGTCCTGCATCTGCTGTCTGAATATACTCTTTTCTTCACTATCAAAACCCTGCTGGGGGCAGAGGCTGAGATTATGAACAGTGCCCGATCCTTACACTGGAGTTTGACTGCCACAACTCTATCCTTAATTCTCAAAGTTCAATATACCTCCAAAAGGCAAGATTGGGAGTCCAAAAAATAGCAAAATTCTCAAGTAAAAAAGTAGAAGGAATCCCAGAAGACAAAGCTGTAGCACAATTCTTTTAATAAAAACAAACCTTGATAACAAATGGCGAGCGCTTTCACGCTAACAATAGTTTATGAAAATAGAAATTTATTTTTACATGCAAAATGTACATGTATATATTTATATATATTTTTGACTGCCAAATGAACTAAGGTTGATATATTTCAGCCATGTAGTACATTGTCTTAGATAAAACCACAGACTTAATAATCTGGTTAAATAAGAGGTACCACATCATTATAAATTTTATTTAAAGTACATAAGGGTTATATTATTATGACAGCTACTAAGTAGGGCAGGACCAGCTCAAATGTCACACTGATGGGGAAGGGATGTGAATTTAACATGTGTACCAATGACACTTTGTTTTACAGCACAATAAACCACTCCCATGCCTGATAAAAAGTATATATATATTTAGAAAGCTTGTGAGGAAGTTATTACTCTATTTTTGTTTTACTTGGATTGCTTGTCTGTGTACTTAATAAAGGATTTTCGACTGGAAACAGACTTCCTGCCTTACTTGGATTACTTTCGAATACTTAGCAATGCTGTACAATTATATATTTTCTATTATTATTTTTTGTTTTGTTTTGACTTAAGACAAGTTTAAGTTTGCTACTTCTACTACTATTGTCTGATCTGATTAATATACAGTAATTAACTAGAAAAATATATGGACTGAAAATCTTCCCCACACAGAAGTTTCTTACACTGTTTTCCTTCAGATAATAGGGGCATTTTAGATATTATTAATAAGAATTGGCATGTTTTATCAGCTAATGAAGGAATATATAAAACAGTTGGATCATACCCTACAATCAGCTACAGGAATTGTAAGTCCATTAACAGAAGGATTTGTTATAAGGATCCAACCCAGACTTTTGACACCTACACAGAGACAAAGTACATTCAGTTGTAGGAATTGTAATTTTTGTGGTTATATGGTCAACAGTAAAGTTCATACATCCTCCTACAGCCAGGGTATATACGTTTTGCCACTATGCTGACTGCACATCTTCAAATTTAGTATATTTCACCTACTGTATTAGTTGACCCAGACTTTATGTAGGATAAACAAACAGGACACTTAGAGAGAGGGTGAGAGAGCACGTATATAAGATCAACAAAAGGGATATTTCTATAGCCATAGCCAAGCATGTCGCACACGCAGGTTCTTGTCATACTTTTAAATGTTTAGTTCATGGATTGGTATACAAGGACTGTAGGAGGGGGGAACATTAGGAATAAAACCGACACTCTTGAACAGAGATGGATTATTAACTTACAAGCAGATAAGTTTTTTTGGTCTTAATGATGCTGTCTCTTTAAAACCTTTTTTAAGATACAGACCACTCTCACACTAGGAGAGTTAGTATTCTTTGTCAATTTTGAGGCTTTATTTTTTTTATTATTAGTTTTTCATTAATTTATACACCATATCATGTTCATGATTTTTATTGTATGTATATTTTGCACATCCTGAACACTTAGCTTTATTAGTTGTATTTTTTTATGTAATATACACCTTTAGTGCTTCATGTCGCCTTGTCATGTTTCCCCTAAACAGGGAAGGTAGATTCATTAGATTTTATTAAGCAAACAGTTATTTTTTCGTAAGTGCTGATGCGTTGCTGACAATTACTCCTATACATAGCAATTCTGAATATTTTAACATTTGCAACTCAACAGATTAACTTTGTCACAGGTCATATGTTTTGAAATAATGTGTTGTAATAGGTTTTTATTGCATTTTGTTAAATAGCTTAATTTCTTTTGATGCAATTTGTTTTACTTTATTTTGTTATAGATTAGGTGTTTTATAACAGTGTTCACTGTATTTTAGACAAATTGTAGACATTTTTGTTGTTTATTTATGATGTAATTTCCAGTTACAAAGTGTGACTATATTATTTTTGAACATCTTCAATGAGAGTTTTTTAGTGACCATAGAGATTAATTAATTAATTCATTTACATTTGTTAACTGGTTAGTGACTGACTGGGCTAGTAGCCTGTTTAGGAGACTCGGGGAGAAAAGCTCTGGACAAATTATAAGCAAGATTATAAGCACAACAATTACTAAGAAAACAGTAGTTAATATAGCATAATACAACAGTACATTAGTTTAACTTAACAGTACATTAATACAATATTCATAAAAACAAATAGTTCTAGCTACACATTATAGCAAATTACAGCAGTATAAATGAGTTTATCAGAACTCCACTAGAAACAGCTGTAGTTGTTTGAAGTGAATGATAGTACAGAGTTGAGAACACATTAGGAGGGTGTTATCCTGGTAAAGTACAGTGGCAGAGCCATCTGCTGGTGAGATATTCTTTTAAGATTTTTTTGAAAGAAGAGGTGTTGGAATTCTTTTGGATGTCCTGAGGTAGAGTGCTCCAGACCTTGGCTATTTTACTGGAGTAGAGGGAATCACCACGATAGTTGTGTGACTGGGTAATTTTTAGCATTAATTTGTCAGAGGATCTAAGGGGCCTGCAGTTAATATTGTGTTGGACCATGTTAGAGAGGCAGGGCAGTTACTGAGGTTGTGGAAGACTTTGTGGGCAAAGATAAGTTGGTTTAGAGTTAACAGGTTAGGAAGCTCCAGCCAGTTGAGGTGCTGGAAAGTAGAACAATGATGTGTTTTGTGGGGGCAATTGGCTGCAAACCTAGCTATTTTGTTTCTTGCAGGATTCTAGATTATTAAGGTCAGTCTTGCTATGTTGGTGAAAATATGTGAATAGATGAGGGTAGATAATAAGTGGGCTCTAGCAGTGGCTAGTCTGGCTTGGTGAGTGAGGTAAGGTTTGACCCTGTAGAGAGTTCCTAGTCTGACATGGACTTTTTTGATCGTTAAGGAGATGTGTGTATTTGGTCTGATTAGTTTGGTCAGTTTTTGTTTCATTGGTGGAACAGATACAAAGGAGTAGAGGACTTACCCTGGATGATTTGCTAGTGAAAATCTTTAACTTAGTCTTATTTGGGTTTAAAAGGAGTTAATGCTTGAAGAGGAACGTTTCCATGTCCAGGAAGGATGTTTGCATTTTTTGTTAAGTTCTTGGGGAGAAGAGGCTGAACAGATAAGTGAGGAGTCGTCTGCATATTGGATGACAGCTGCATGTTGGGTGGCGGAATTTAGGTTGTTGGTAAATATGATAAAAAGGAGGGGTCCCAGTATGGATCCTTGGGGTAACTTCAGTATATACAAGCAGTAGAGGAGAGATATTGTTTTCCCATTTAGTAGCCTGACAGTTTGAAAGGCAGTTGTGGAACGAGGTTAGGGATGAGGAGTTATGACTGTAGTTTGCAAGTTTGTTGAGAAGCAATTGGTGAGACACAGTGTCAAAGGCTTTAAACATATCTAGAAAAATTGCACAGACCCATTGTCCTTCATTTTTAAGGTGTTGAATAGTGTTGGTTAAGATTATTAGGGCAGTGTTAGTACTGTGCTTGGGCCTGAAGCCGTGCTGTGAGGGCGACAGCATGTTGTTGGTGGTGAGGTGATTTAGAAGCTGTTGGTGGATACATTTTTCTAGTATTTCAGCTATGGAAGAGAGGATGGCAATTGGCCGATAATTTGAGATTTCTCTAGAGGGGCCACCCTTGTGAAGGGGAATGATGTAAGAAATTTTCCAAGGTGAGGGACATAGTGTTCAGAGACAGAGCGATTGATTAGGGTGGTTATGGGGTAGGCTATGAATGGAGCAGATATTTTCAGGAATTCATTGGGTAGCTGGTCTGCAGCAAGACATCAGGGTTTTAGTTTACTTAGGAGTTTTTTTACGTACATAGTCTGAATGTGTTTGATGGAGAAAGTTTGTGTCTTCGGTGGTGGGAGGTACATTTAATGGGCAGAGTTGTTTACGAGGGTGGTGATTGAGTTAATAAAGTGGAAGTTGAATTGCAATGCTGTGGGCTCAGAGGTATTACAATTGGAGGGAGCAGGGGTGGTGGTTTTACTAAGGGTAGTAGATGTTTTGCCAAAACTTTTGTCGGTTGTTCAGATAATTTTTTGTGTGGATTGAAAGTAAGTTTTTTTGTCATTGAATATTTTTTTCTTAGCTTGATTTCTTAATTGCTGAAATATGGTGAAATCATTTTTATTTTTGGTGGCATGGTAACGTGACCAGGCTTTGTCCCTTTGTTTGATTAGAGCAGTGATTTTCAACCTTTTTCATCTCATGGCACACACACACACACACACACACACACACACACACACACACACACACACACACACACACAAAGATCTCGTGGCACTCCAAAAAGTATATTATATTTTTTGCCGAAGTGACAAAAAAAATAGGTATAATTTTGATTGATTTAAGAAGTCTTTTCCTCTTGTTTTACTTGCCTTTAATATTTAATGATATATCGGAGCTTGACGTCGTCTTTTGTGCGAGGTCGAATTTAGGACAGGCATACCCTGAGTCGTCTTCCAGGGTTTCCAGCAGCGATCTATTCTTGTTCTTTGTGGAAAAGCTTGATTTACACAAATACGACATGAAGAAAGGAAGAAGTGTTTGTTAGCTCAAACATTTCTACTGCAGTCTCTCTTCTGATTCTTTCTTCCCAAAGAAAAGTATTAATTTTATCGGTGGAAGTAAGAATATTTTCATGTTCACCTTGCATACTTATTAAAGTGTCTTCAAAGATTGAAATAATTCAGCAAGAAATGTAACCTTATTGCACCAAAGCTCTTCACTGAAAAAATGTGCTGAGATTGTTGAGCTGTCAGAAAAGTTAAAACTTCCTCCTTTAGTTCATAAAATCTTGATAGGCGGTTATCTTGCGGTTGAGTTCTAACTTCTGTGCGCATTAACAACTGTGTGCGAGAAGCTTCCATAGAGGAACTTAGTGCTGCACATAATCTTGAATTGAACAACCTGCTTTTTATATAACTGACAATTGTGACAGTCTCGTCTAGTACTTTTTTCAGCTTGGGTACTAATGATTTTGACGTTAGTACTTCTCTGTGGAGGAAAGAATGAGCAAAAATAATTCTAGGATTCTTTTTTTGAGCCAGTGTAACAAATCCTTTTATACTTCCTGACATAGAGCGGGCACCATCCGTACAAATACTGATGCAGAAATCCCAAGACAAGCTATGCTATGACAACTGAAGTAATTAACATCAAAATATCTTGGCCCCTCGTTGTTTTTGGGAGTGGTTGATAAAATAAAATTGTTCTATAATCTCTTCTTTATAAATACATCTACTGAATGGTAGAAGTTGAGCTTTGTCTGTCACATCAGTTAATTCTTCCAGCTGAATAGCAAACATATCTACATCTTTAATGTGAGATATCATTTGCAACTCAACATCTTGGGGCAAATCCTGAATACGTCGACAAATGGTGTTATCTGACACTGGAATTTTTAAAACTGGAATTTTTACAACCTACTTTTCATGTTCTTCGCCAAACATATTTACAATTTTACGGCATGCTGGTAAAATTACAGGTTCTGCAATTGTGTGAGATTTCACTTGTTTAATAACAATTTCTGCAATTGCGTAACTTGCGTCTTGGGCTTTTTCTGATACCGTTACAAATTTAGCCCATCTTTTTGCTTGATTAGTGTTATCTAGTACAAGTCTTTTAAAATATTCAACCGGCTTTTTGCACAAGTGACAATGTTTAGTTTGCAAATATATTTTTAATTTACTTGGAACCACAGCTTTGTTTGCTAATTTTTCACCACAAATTACACATGTGGGACGTGATGGATTGTCTTCACAGGATATACAGCCAAATGACAATCTTCATCGTAAAGGCGAACAATAATTTTTAATTTAGCTTTAAAAGAACCAGTCCCAATTATGGTACTAGACGAGGTATTGGCTGCTGATGTGCTGGGGCTGGGCAAAGCAACACTCGAAGTAGTACCATTACAGTCTTTTAATTTTTGTTTTTATATTATAAACTTGTCCATCTTAAATTGAATGCTATATAAAATAAAAATACCTCAATTTAAAAAAATAATAAAAAACCTCTTACCAGTCAAAACTAAACTGTTGAAATGAAATAAATCTTACACAATTTCAACCGTTTCACCATCCATAAATTTCTATGCATACAAACTCAAAACTTCCAATGCACAGTAAATCTCATCCCCGACAATGCTATGTTTTGTAAAGCTTTGCACTTGTATAAAACTAAAATGTCCTAATTTTGCCTCTCATTTTTGGTCCATTCCTCATAAAACTTGTGGTTATCTGTCAAATCATTGAGGATTGAAATCATTAAATACTACTAAATAATAACAGACATCTTAGTTTCAGACTTCATATCCTTCCGAAAATATATAATAACGTAAAACTGTCATTCCAGCAACTTTCTAAGTTTATAGGAACAATGTTTAAAATTTGTCCCTATGTTTTGGGCCTTTATCCCCCCCCCCCCATTATTAATATACCTTTGCCCAGATTTCTTGCTGTAAGTCAGCACTTGCAAGATTGCAACCACTGCCCCATGTTGCAGGTGCCCCCACCTCACAAAGTCACACCTGAAAAGAGCAAAACACTTTTTTTCCGTGATGGTATTATCACTTCAGATTTGCTGTAGTTGATTTTTATCCTAGCTCACATTCAGCAGCAAATCGCTTGAATGTTTATTTGAAGTCACCGTTGGACAACACCGAAAATACAACATGATACGCAAGCAAGAAATATGCACTGTAGTAGTCCTCATAGTGGACATCCTCATAGTGGACACCCTTGCAATCTACAGAATCTATGAACATCAGAAATAAGTGGTGACAAGATGCATTCCTGGTGGAATCTAATACATGTCTTTTAAATAAACGGGCTTAATGTACAATATATGAACACAACTGGTGCAGAAAGTTGTGGGTTCTGCTCCTCTGATGTGTAGATGTTTTTCTGATAATGTGGAGCACTTTAAGGGGAAATAGTTTAACATCAATCTCAGCAGTTCAAAATTTCGCTTCATTACAATCACAGTTCAAAGTCTCTTCTCAAGTTATTCATTAACAACACTATGGTATATAATGACGGCATCTAAACCATCTAGCAAACAACCCCCTCATGTTCTGCCTTAGATGCACAATGACTATTTCCTTTATTAGTGTTACCAGACAGTATTCCATTTCATACTAAACATTTAAAAAGTAAGCTATCTGTACAAAAAGTTGCCACTTTACCACCTTAATGTTATGGCTAACAACTATTGGCATAGATGTGTGACAGAATGTATGAATCATTGAGAGAGCCTACAGTCTCAGAGCTTAAGATAATACACTAGTACTAGTTACTTAAATAGAATCAATGACGGGAAATCAGAATTGTGTCTGATGCCTAGAAATATACTCTTTTGCTTGTTACAGTATAAATATGCAACAACCTGTTAAATCCAATCATAAAAATAAGCAAACATAGTCAATGGAAATATTATGCCAAATTTATAGAAATTCATTTACCACTTACTTCACTGGCCATCACAAACAGCTTTGCTATTTCTCCGACTTTTCTTACTGAGTGTAGTAGACACACACAAACATGTCAAACATAAGCAAAGTCAGAGAAAAATGTGCCAGTTTATTGTTTTGCTGGATAAATAACAATTTTTTCAGGACACAAGTAGCAAAACCATTTTAGTCCTCACTCACCAACAAACAAGCAAGCAATCAAATAAATAACACAAAATCAGTAACAGATACTTGGACATGAACACTGTATTTGTTTGTAATGTCTAGCTATGCATTTGTAACTGCAATGTTATTTTTACTAAAGGCAATCTTTTTAAGAGGGAGGATTATAGATCAGTGTGTGTGTGTAAGAAGCTATTCAAGAGCTCGCAGAAGCGTATAAATACTAAACATGTGCGAGCCTGACTTCCATTTTCTAGTAAAGTAAGCTGATGAGATGTAAACATGTATGTATGTAAGCGTCTGATATAAACTCAACCAGAACTGGCTGATTTTTTGGACATTTGCTCCCCCCCCCCTAAAAAATATTTTAGTGTTTGTCCACAGTTCTTTTGCTAAGTTGTTCATCATACACTGCATGATATGCCAGACAAGTAACCAATGATAAGTTATGGCAACATAAACCTCTTTAACCATTCTTGATAACATAAATGTTGGCATTCAGTAATATGTCTGATGTACTTTGAATATTTTCCAGTAATGTTAGACTTCCTTTGGAATATGAAAAGAAAAATAATTCAATTAATCTACTGACAAACTGTTTTAATAACAATCCTATAAAGTAGCATTGCTTTCAACTTCACTTAAATATTATTCCTAAAGTCTAAATTGTGTGTTATGCAAAGAACTTAAGTCATTAAACTCAAAAATCTCAATAATATCTGAACGCAAGTTGAATCTGACTGCATGTTTAGGTGGACAAAAGGACAAAACACTCGGTTTTTTTTCAATACTTATATAGAAACCATTATTCTTCAGCCACTTGTATGTCACCAGGACATAGAGTTGAATTTAATATATAGCCAGTCACAGTAAATGAAATTGCATCTATTTCAATGTCATCACAATATTTGGCCACCCAGTATGTGTTATTATTAGATAAATAAAAATACACAATTGAAGAGTAAAGGACCTAATACAGACCCCTTGGGAATTAACAGAAGCAATTTCTGACCAACTGGAAAAAGTTGAGGGGGTTCAGTTGGTTGCACTACACATTATACAATGACAAAGAAAAAGAAAACGGATAAAAAGACAAACTATGCTTATTTATCTCCCCATCAGTTGGCAGCAAAGTGTGGCAAAGAGTGTCTAGTTGGTCTTTAACTCTGACAGCACTTTCACTGGTCATCAACTTTTTATGAGGGGCTGTGGTACTAAATTGGGGGCACTTACCAGGGCACATACCAGCCTCTCTGCATATCTGCTTATACCAGCTAACTACAACAGCTTTACAGATATTTATAAGTTTTATAATACTAAAATATACATATCTAAAGCTCTTTTAGATTTCCATTCATTGTTGAAGAAAATGGATAAAGTCAATTAATTTCTCATGTCACAAGTTCTTTTAGACGATCTGAATATCACTATTAATAACATAACCACTAACAGCCAAACATTTTACAGTGCTTACTGATATTTCATTGATCCATCTGATAGATAAAAATTATATCATCATTAATAAGGCAATATTATCAAAAGGGCTCTGTAAAAGTCAACTTATCCTTTGCCAAATCTGATTAGGAGTGCCACAGCCAAGCTTACTCCATTACTTAAGTACAACAAAGATACATTTCATCCAGTATGTTCTTCAATTAATTACATCCAGGAAAATGCTAGAATTTTTATTTAACTATTTTATAAATTCTATTTTCTGTGCCAATATTCATATTCTCAACTACTGAAGCTCTCAAGATGCAAAGTGTCAACCCTGAATGTCAGATTATCTTGAATAATACATGCAATATATTGCCATATTCAAAAGTCATGTATCAGCAATTTATGTTACCCTACAAGGCATATTTGTCTCCCCATTAGTTGGCAACAGTTGGTAAACTACCCTCCCCAAGTCATCTAATAATGAGCAATGAAAGCTCAGAAGCAGGGATACTACAAACTGGTTGGAATAGCAAATCTATCAAAAATTCTTGGAATCATATTAATAGATGTAAGTAAATGTCATTTTAATAATAAAACTTCTTCTCATTTAAATTATCAATGAACAAGAAGCCCTCAATCATTTCTTCAGTGAGGCTGAGAAGGAACAAACTGGACAATGGTTCTCATTCGTGAAAGCTGCTGCCAGGAGGGACACTCATTCATTCACTAACACACACACTGTATCTTCTGCATTCATACACACATTCATTCACACACACGGTCTCTTCTGCATTCATACACACATTCACACACATCAGATCACTCTCATTCTCTCTCGATCGCTCACACACACTGTGTTCTCTTCTGCATTCATACACACATTCACCCACGGCACACGCAAGATCACTCTCTCTGGATCACACACACACACACACACACACACACACACAGTCTCTACTGCGTTCATACACACATTCATACACGCATGCACACAAGGTCTCTTCTACACTCATACACACATTCAATCAGACACACGGACAGAAAAATACCAGATATACAAACATGCACACTGTTACAATGGTAGGCCTCCCGATGCTCCCCACACAACAGCTGCAGCACGCCAAACAAGTAAGCTTTCAAATGTCCTGTTTTGGCGCCATGAGGACCATATTGCCACTACACTGAGAAAGGGGCTGGGCATGACAGAAACAGTTAGATGTTCTGGTCCATACTGTTCAGACACCCAAGAAAGTAATCAGATTTTACAGGCCATTTTTTTTTAATGGTTTCTCATAAAATTGTGGTTTTCTGGCAAATCATGCTGGAATGAAGACAAGTAATAATCGGTGACATTTTAGTTTAAGGTTTCATATCCTAAGGAAAATGTTTGCAACTACAACTATTTATTATATAAATTTTAAATAACAGGTTGAGCGGTAGATCAGTACTACTTGCATTTATCTCAGTGCAGTTTCTATTATCACAGTATTCTATCCCGATGACGTCCGGTCAAAAGATAACAGATGTTACAGTTAGTAGAGTACTCAGTAGTACAATTTCAGTGGTCACTGCTCACAGTTTTACCTTATGGCTTGTGGTTACAACTATCTAGCTCTAACCAATGTGCCTAATATGCAACAGAGATGCAGTTGGAGGAGGATGTCATTAAAAAAAAAAATCAACTGACTGCAGTCTCCAATCGCATCTCTGATGTTATATTAGGCACGTTTGGTGAAAGTATGCTTTGTAAAGAAAAGAAACTGAAGTTTGGGAGTTAAGTGAAATATTTCTCTAAATGAGAGCAGTCATGTTTTTGCGGCACACCTCTTGACCTCTTGCAGCACACCTGTTGAAAACTCCTGGATTACAGCCTTAGTGTCATTAGATAGCCATGGCAATTGTTTGACTTTGGTATGAATTTTCCTGGTGGGGGCAAGATTATTTATGATTTCATGCAATTTATTATTGAAGTATTCCAGTGCAAGGTTTAGTTGTAGGGTTTTTAATGGGGACCAGTCACAATGTTGAAGTAGTAGACTGAATGTCTCTGGGGAGAAGTTTTTCTTGCTCTGGGTGTATTTGAAGGGTATGTATGTATGTTAATTATTTTTCTAACTATGAATGTGGGAGCATGGTTGCTTAGTGAGATAGGTAGGCAGCCAGCTTGGTGTCCAAGGTTAGGCTTGCTGGTTAGTATCCAGTCAAGTACTGATTGTTTTTTCGAATGTTTGCCGGTCCGGGTGGGGCTATCAATAGTTTGGGTGAAGTTGTACAGGTTAATGAAGTTAGTGGGACAGATGGAGGAGCAGGAGAGCCAGTCAAGGTTAAAGTCACCTAGGATGATGGTTTCCTGGCTGAAAGAGGAAGCAGACCAAGAGAGGTGGGATTCAATACTGGGAAGGTTGTTTCTGGGAGGTAGGTACAAGGCAATAATTCTAATAATGTTTTTTTTTTAGGGTTAAGTTTCAGCCGTGTGACTAGTATTTCTGCACTGGCGATGGCTGGGTTAGCTTGCCTTATGATGTTGCAACCATTAGTTGTAATTTCAGAGTCTTTGACATGGGGCTTTAACCAGGTTTCAGTAATAACAGCTATGTCTGGAGAGAAGGTTGCCAAGGTAGCATGGAATTCAGTTATTTTATTTAGGAAGCTTCTGAGGTTGAAATTTGTTATTAGTAGATCTGAGTTGGAGGTTATGGGAAGTGAAGTACATGGAGTTGGGCCAGCCAAATTTTGTACAGTAGTAGTAGTAGTGGTGGAGTCTAGAAGGTCACAGTTGCTGGGTGAGGAGTTACGGTTAGGGCCAGGGTTGGGATGGATACCTGCCTGCAGCTTAATCTGTGTTAAAGAGTGTATAACTATTTGAGTTTTGCCCTGTGTTTGTAATGCCTGTATGTGGATGTGTAAATAAAGTGGAAGAGAAGAATGTTGCTGCAGTGATATAGATGAGGGCTAATGATGCTATAAGGCTTAAAAGGAAGTTGTGCTGTTGTTTCAGTATGTGTTGGGGAGTGGTACTGTTGGATATGATAGTTATGGAAGACAGTGGCATTATAAGCGAGGTAGAGGAGGTATAAAAGCAGTGTGATGAACAGAAAAGGTGATAGAGCACCATTATGGGAGGAGTAAGGGTAAACAGCAAGAGAAGTACAGTAGAGTAAGAGGGGAAGGGAAATTGTACGCTGCAAAAGGATCTAGGGAGGGGTGGAGAGACTGATTATTCTGGGATTGGTGGAATAAGAGACGGTGATGTGAGAGGGGGTAGGAAGGGAGTGTGGAGAATGGTGATAGGTGGTTAGTGTAGGGGGGGTGGTGTACTTCGCTATAGATGTAATGAAAGAGGGTGTGGGTGGGAATGGGGGTAGGGCAAGGGAACAGAGTGGGCCCGAGTGCTGTGAGAGCAAACTGAGCGAGTTGACCCAGCAGGAGGAGGCAAAAGAAGTAAAAAAAAAAAAAAAAAAAAAAAAAAAAAAAAAAAAAAAAAATCAGTGAGCTGGAAATGTGGAAAGGTGAGTTCCTAAGGCTCTAGTATGGCTGACAGACAAACTAAACTGAATAGGCTTAAAATTGTACATAGAAAGAAAGAAAAGAAGGGCGTGACCATGTACAGGCACAAGGGTTGGTGTTCCTGCACCCAGAAAAGGAAGAATTAAATAGAATAAAGTGCCGAGTGTAATGTGTTATGCAGGTAGTCACAGCCTGTAAGTGCAGGGGCAGGGAAATAGAGGAACACTGTACTAGCCTATTATATTCATAGGTACAACATATGAGCCATTTTGTCATGATTTTCTGCCGTATGAATGTCAACTATGCATTTTTATTCTTTATTAATGCTTGTAAATTCATGTTATGGCCCAGCTACACTTGTGATGCAATTTTCGGTTCACGATGTGAGACGATATCGTTTGGTATAGTTGCAATGAGTATTATTTCAGCAACTGTTAAGCTTAGGTGCAAAGGCACAATCAATGCACTATTATGTTAAGGATTTTTTTATCTGAATGTCAGTTAAGCATTTTCATTTTGCAATAATATTAATTAGTCTATGTTTTATTTTGGATGAATTAGTTATGGTTTTTTTTTTTTTTTTTTTTTTTTTTTTTTTACACATTTTCAACTTTATGTTTAAATATTATTGCTCTTGACTAATTATATTTAATTACATAGCTAGCAGTGATTGGTTTAAGGTTTCCTTTAAATAGTGGTTTCAATTGCGATAATTTGATCTAATAAAAGTTTTGGATTTTATATCAATGGCCGTGGTGTTTGTCTGAGGAGTTGCTGTTGTTTCATGACATTTATACTTGTACTCCTCTGGCGCTTTACCCTAGAGATGCATTTGTTGGTTTTATTATAAAAGGCATTTATGGCTAAGCATCTTATTTTTCCCTGTGATCACTTGCTTAGCACTATTACAATGTTCCTATTTTTTATTTTTTTTAATTGTACTAATTGCAAGTTTATTTGTTCTAAGACCACTTCTCAGTACATTGAATCCTTCTGCAGTTCAGTGAAGATGGAATTTTTGCCATATTTGATAATAACCAAGTCATCTACAAAATGAAGACAATTTACATGATAAGGACTCCAAAAATGGAGAATATGAGTGAAGCTAACGCTGAACTCTTAGGGATTCCCCATGGATATCAAACTTGTTTGTTTGGTACTTTGACCCATTGCCGTACATGTTCTATATGACAGAATTTTTCTAATACTTTGGTATGTTCCATTGTTTCAAAGGAAAATCATAAAAGACAACACTGGTAAGCATACCATTAACTACACTCTGTAAATCTGGTTCGTAGGGGGGAATACATACTGGCAAGCATAATGTAATTTGGGCAAAAGCCATGATGTTTATTAAGGTGTCATATTTGACAATATAATCTGAAATCTGCAAATTATTCTTGCCAGAATTTTAGTCAGTGGAAAAATGTTTATCAAAGGTCAGCCATACTGGAAGAGGGGGGAACTTTACACAGTGGAACAATCAGTACATATGTAAGGCTGTGTGGGATACAGCAGGTCATAAGTGTAAGGTTGCAAATGTGAGAAAGTGGTGTACTCAGAACAGGACTACTAAGTTTTAGGATTCTGGAGTGGACTGTGTAAAATTCATAGTTATAGAAGCACTCAAGCTTATCTAAAAGGTGCTGGATTTGTGATGCAGTTTTTTGTTTTGAAGTAGAATGGTGGGAATTTTATTACATGCATTTATGCAGTAGAGCAGAAGGAGTCACAGCTGTGCACTGTTGAACATGCATACTGTGACAAAGGATGGGGAAACAACATTACCTTTAATGTTATTTATCAGGTAGAAAAGGAAAGTAGGTGCTGCACATTTGATGTTTTACTACTTTGATGCCAAAGCATAACCAATCCTGGGATGACCTTTCTTCACATGGGGGTATCGGGACTACAGTACCCAGAAACTGCCCCTCCAGGCTGCTACTAACACCTGAGAAGAGAAGAGAGGTCAGATGATAGAGAAAGAAGGATGAAAGTGCTACTTTGGGTATTCGCCCAACCCACAGATGTCCCAGAAATAAACATACTCTAACATATTAGTCCCTGACACAACCATACTTGTTCTAAGCAATTCATTGTTGCAGTGTGATGACTCTTAGGAAAACTCTGAAAACTTACATATCAAAGAGTGTCTGGCCTATGGAAGAACTAGTTGTCAAAAGAACCTGCAGAACGTTCACAGTAAAACCTGCCCTCACCTGGAAAACAGGACCCAAGTTGTACTGTTTAACAAAGGTATGCCTTCAGACAGGACAAAGTACTAATCCCACTCAGGAAAGTCATAACAAATGCTATGGCCCTGCTCTCGCCTGCTCTGAAACTGTCTTACCATGATGGGAGTTACATATGGCAATGCAATAAACTATTCATTTAGACATAGGACCACGTAGCAGCCTCAAGGATGAAACTAGTATTCAGACCCTTGAAAAAAGCACCAGACGTGGCAACTGCCTTAGTAGAATACACCTTTACAGATGAGGAAAGACATTTTCCATGAAAAGAATAACCAAAAGAAATGGCCTTAGAAATCCAGAAGAAGATGATGTGCTAGAAACAGTCAAACCTAAAGTTCTGGGATAAAAGGAAAGAAAAAGCTGCTCAGATTTGCAAATAACTTTAGTTTTACCCAAATAATATCTGACTGAGCTGTCTATCCAAACTGAAGGTGTGAACAACCTTATGAATGACAGACTGTGGAGCAAGAAAAATGGAAGGAAAAATGAATGGACTGATTAAGGGACAAATCATTGACCATCATAGACATAAAAGAAAGATTAGCATAACGACACACCCTGTTTCTGCGGAAAACTAAGAAAAAAATGAAAAGCCATGACAGCTTGTAGTTCAGACACTCTCTTGGCTGAAGTGACAGCTAAAAGAAGAACGGTCTCCCAAGTACAATTTTTAAAGGAAAACTCCACCCTAGAACTAAAAAAATCTGTTTTGTTTCCTGACCTATTTTAACACCTCAAAATCAATCTAAGTGCTTTATTTGTAATTTTAGCCTGTTTTCCACAACATGTCTACCAATGGGGCTTGATGTAGCAACGTGATCTTGTTCTCCTTCAACCCTCTTTCCCATAATAATGCTTTGTATGACTCATGCCAGATATAAGGAAGTAACTTTGAATTCCCATGCCATTGACATAGGATCACTGTTATTTTCTTTACCTTCTGTAAAAGGACTGCTTCTTTTCTGTCTCTAATCACCCATCATTTATGTTTGGCACAGACCTTGTTTTACATTGTTGTTAAAAGCTATCCAGCTACAGCCAGAAAAGAAACTAAATTGCAGGCCTTTTTTCAGGGTTTTCTTTTGTAGTCTAAGAGGAATTGATTCTGGAAAGGTCTCTCAGTGCAGTCACAGTTTTAATACCTCTGAAGTAGTGTGGGGGGAGGGGACTCTCAATTCCTCGTGAACTACAAAAGAAAACACCGATCAAAGGGATATAATCAACCAAGCTTCCCCCTCAGCGTCACATACAGATATTTAAAAAGAATCTGAGGACATGCGAGAAGCCAAATACATGCCGTCCTCCGATGGGGTCACACAAGAGGAATCCAAAACAACCAACATGCTGTTCCCCAAGCTTTTACCAGCCTCAAGAGAGACATTTGAGTGAGGCTGGACAGCAGCCAGATCAGACTTTTTTTTGTCCTTATTTTTGGCTCATGGCTGGCCCTGGGGATGGGAGGTTTCTGCCACACCACCCTTAGCCAACAACTCAAGACAATGGTTATCCAGATATATGGACAAGGAGAACAGATAACTAGGTAGGATCTTGGCCACAAATGTCTGGCAGACAGAGGACTGAGTACGATCATGGGAAGCACCCAAACAAGAGAGACACTGGTCATGATAGTCTTTATGGGGAATATGCCTCCCATGCTAACACTTTCCCTTTCTGGATGACATGAACACAAGAAGAAGAAAGAGAAGAAAGTCTGATGGGGCACATATCTAAAACACTGCTCAGTATCTACCACAGAAGAAGGAGAGTTCAGACTGATGATCAATGATGGAGTTTGGACTGGCAGCAAAGAAGTTCTGAGGTATGTATGTCCATACGTCACCCTTATGCCCTATGACTTGAGCGGGGAGCATACGTGCGACAGACATGTCTATACATTTCTAAGTCTTTACTAAACTGGCTGGATGTTGGGTTACCCTTGGCAGGGAATCCCTTATGTAAAGAATACTATAAAACTGACATGGTAAGACATCATCCTTTTCCTTGATACTAGAAGGCAACAGTGCTTGGGGATGTGTAACAGTTGTTACACACCTTTAAAAGAGTGGTTACTGTTTAGTCTCATACTACAAAAGCACATTATAGGTTTATCTTTTTTTTCAGATTTTGGAGTGTAATCAGAGTGATCCATGCACTATATATACATTCCAGTTACAATGTACATGTCTAATACAGCAATAACCATTGTATATCCAGAAGTTGGACATATTGCCATCGTGGGAGGTTGCCATAATGGTTGAGGTGTTTACCTTACAGACACAAGGTGCAGGGTTTGATTCTCACATGGAATAATTGGCTAAGCTTAAAATGGCCCACAAGGACAGGTAGCCTACTACTAATCTATGAACCTGTGAGCCTATGTAGCAGCATTCAAAGCTGCATATTAACCAGCATACTTAAAGCAGGTGGATATGTACCCATTACATACATATTCAACTTTGCCTTGAATAATACACTAAACAGAAAGCAGGAAGAGCTACTTTGTGTGTGTGGAATAAATCCAGGGGGTTACTCATAACCCTATAGTGCTTACACTAGATGCTAAATTCCAGAAGCATTTTTTTCTTTTCACATGTTGTTACAGAATGTAACCAGACCTACATCTCACTTCTATGTTTTTGCACCAAACATGCACTTAGTATGTAAAACCAGTCACATTCTGAGAAAGAAGGTAAACGCAAACAAAAGTAGTCCATAGGAATTACATTCTGTATAAGCACTAAGGGCTTCTGAACACACCCTTGCCTATCGACAGGAATCTTAAGACATTGTGATGGCCTTTTCTGTTGCTCATACCTGTGAATTTACACACTGACTACTAGCTTTTACGATATCTTGAGTAGTATTACAAAACAGTGGGACTGCCCATTCTGAATCTGGGAATTCTATCATTTTTCTATACCGGTGAGATCAGTGGAGATAACGGATGCCAAATGAAAAATTTTCCCCTATACTATGCTATCTTCTGCAGAATAACAAGAATCCTGTAATGAAGTATCCTCTTGTGTCAGACTCTCCAGAGGGGGAAAGAATCCACTAGGGTCATATAAAAGTGATATTTTTTTCTGTTTCCTTTATATGTGAAAGTTCACATCTCTGTGTTCTAGCCACAGACAAACAATGGCTTGAGAAAGGAAATAACATAAATGATTGCTGTTAAATGGCTGCTGTTTCCATGATATCAAAGTATTCTATAGCACAAGGGTTTCAGTCAAAGAGGCTGCATGGTAAAAAGGGTCTGGACTAGCTGAAGCAGTGTGTATGTGTGTGTGTGTGTGTGTGTGTGTGTGTGTGTGTGTGTGTGTGTGTGTGTGTGTGTGTGTGTGTGTGTGTGTGTGTGTGTGGTATTGTTAAATGCTACTGATGAACTTGCTCAACTATAAAAGAAATACCTGGATCCAATTCATCATATTTATTCTGTCACTTCTACATTTTTATACATTTGTGAATACTACCAGTAATCACATCTCATATTATTTTATCTTTTAGCCATATATAATGCTAACACTTTTTTCTAGTCCAATTCCCCCCTCCCTCGACTTTAACTAACAATAATTTATTAAGCTGTTCTGTTTTCTCATACTTCTCATATGCACAGACCATTACGGAATTTCAATTGTTTTTGCCCCTTCTGTGCCAGTCTGATAGGCACTGGACATTTTGAAGTTGTGCAGCAAAATACAATTGTGTAAGTCCTACTTACCATTAATAGTAGGAATTCACAGAACACACTGCCTTACTGGCATAGGGTAATAGTGCCCTAGCTATCCTATCGCTGACAAGATACCAAAGCTCAGAGCTCCTCCCCCTGCCTGTTTGTGATGCGATGGACCAATCACCTGGACCACTTACCTGAGAACACAGGGACTGCCTTTTAGACACACAGGCAGAGCCCTTTCAGTTTTCTATGGTCCAGAAGGAAGAGAAGATGAAAATATAAGCTTGTGTGCACCTACTGTTCCAAACCACCACCACCCTCCACACACAAAAGAAAAAAGGGCCGCTGAGCATAACTCAGTGGCAACTTCAAGCCCTAGCCATTCACATCTAAATAAATATGGATGGTGGGTGATGAATATCTAATGTTACAGGTAAGTAGGATTTAAACAACTGTACCATGTTCCTTACTGACATATGGGTAGAGTCCCAAAGCTTACCAACCTGGTAGGATGAAGGATAAGGCCCAGGAGCCTCTGGAGAATGGTCCTAATGAAGCTTGCTCTGGATTTAGAAATGGCATCTAACTTGTAGTGCTTTGTAATGGTATGGACAGAGGACCAAGTTGCTACCCCTAGTACACTTCAAGAGTCCAGTCCTTTCCAATATGCCACTGAAGAAAAAGGTCCTGGTGAAATGTGGTTTTACCTTGCCTGGATTTCCTTTCCATGATGGGTTTAACAAAAAATAATACCAGAGGAAAGCCAATGTGTAATGATTTGCTTACAGACAGGGTGACCATTTTTTGCCCCTGTGTATAAAATAAAAAGCCTTTCAGTTGTCCTAAAGAGTTTTGTTTTGTCAAGGTAGTACCCGAATACACACAAAAGAAAAAAGGGCCACTGAGCAAAGCCTTTCAGTTGTCCTAAAGAGTTTTGTTTTGCCAAGGTAATACCTGAGCTGTTGATACACATCCAAGGTGTGAATTATCCTCTCTCCCTTATTCGTGGACTCTGTAAAGAACACACCGAGGTTAACAGACTGATTGAAAATGAATTCTGAGACACTTTCAGCATGAAAGAGGGGTTAGAACATAATACAATCCTAACCCTGTGAAAGATGAGGTAAGGTTGTCTCACCATGAGAGCTTGCATCTTAGAGTTGCCTTGCAGATGCCTGAGCAATAAGCAAAACAGTTTTCAAGTTAAGAACTTCAAATCAGCCTGAGTGGCAGGTTCAGAAGGTCCAAGGTCAATTTGTCCAGAACATAGTCGAGATCCCATGAAGGAAGAATTTGCCTGTGTATGGGTCAAAATACAATGCTCCTTTCATGATCTGTTTTACCAAAAGAAAAGAATGAAGGGGATCCACTTGCAGAGAAGTATGCTAAGTGCACCTTAATGGATGCAAATGATAAGCCATCCTGAAGTATTTCACACAAATATTTCAAGACCAGAGGGATGTTAAGCTCAAGGGATCCTCTGTTCTCACTGAGGCACCACTTAGAAAATCTAAACCATTTATATACATAAGATTTAATAGCAGCTGGTTTTCTGGCCTGCTTTAACAATTGCTGAAACAAAGTCAAGATGCAGTAATTCAGACTGTTAGCTGTAGTTGCTCCAAAGTGGGATGCACCAACTGCATTTGAGATTCTGTGAGCAAATCCAGAGTAGGAGGAGGTCTGTGGTAATCGCCCCTGACCAAAAAGCATTTGAAGAGAGAGACAAAACTATGGGGTGGGGGGTGTCACCAAAATGATGTTTGGCGTTTCTTTCTGAATTTCAGAAGTATCTTGCACATCTGTGGAAAGGGTGGAAACATATACAGGAATATTCCAGTCCAAGGAAACGAGAAATGCATGGGTCCTCCAACCATGGCTGCAAGGATGTCTGGAACAGAATTATTACAGCTGTCAGTTTTGAAAGGAGGAGAACAGATCTATTTGAGGCATTACTCACATCTGGACTAGATCCTGGACCTCCACTGCATTGAGATGCCACAAGTGCAGGTCTGCCCAGGATCTGCTAGCCTGTCTGCCACAACCTTTTGCTAGGATGGGATGTATGATGCTAGAAGAGGCAGAGAATGCACCAAGTGCCAGCTCCCAAGCCATCTTTGCCAACAGGCACAGAAGGTATGATCTTGCACTTCTTTGTTTGTTGAGGTAGCATATCACTGTGATGTTGTCTATAACCAACAGAAGAGGACCTGGAGTCCAGAGGCAGTGAAGTACTTTCAAGGCGTGGATCACTGCCAACATTTCCTTGATACTGATGTATTTCCCTGCACCCTTGGGCCCCAAGGTGGCCTGCACTCCCACTAACACAGCTCCCCAAGAGAAGTCAGATAAATCTGTCTGGACAGACTGTGCTGGAAAAGGAGGGAACAGAAATCCTGGATTGATAATCAACTGTACTATCCATCACTGTAACTCTCATCCAGTGAAAGGCAGCACTGGTAGCAGAGACTCAAGGGAGTATAGGTGCTGGGTGCAACATTCTAGACATACCACTGAATGTTCTACATGTGGTGATAGACCAATGGTATCATGAGAACTGTGGATGCTGTTAAGTCCTAGAATTTGTAGGAATTCTCTTGCTGAGGCAAAGGTCCTCCTAGAGAATTCCTGAGAAGCACTGTTTGAAAAGAGGACCTCGTCTTTGGAAGAAGGAAGGCTATTCTTTTGTCAGAGTTGATTTAGCAACCCAGTCTTTGCAAGGGTGTAAGCATGACTTCTGAAGATTCAACTTGAACCTTAGGTGGGACAGTAAGGTCAAAGCCTTCTCTAGAGATTCCAAACACCTGAATACAGACTCTGCACAGGAAAGCAATTCATCCAAATAAAGAAAGATGTGAATGTCAAGAGTCTGGCAGTGGGCCACTACCACAGCAAGGCACTTGTAAATACTCCAGATGCAGTGGATAGCCCAAATGGCAGTGCAAAGAACTGATAATGTGAACCAGACCACAGATCTCAGACATCTACCGAAGCAATGAGGATATGACGATACACACCCTTCAAGTCCAGGGTCACCAAAAAGCAGTGGTTTGGCAAAAGAGGAAGCAATGGCTGCACAGCAAACATCTTGAACTTGGGGACCTTGACAAAGGTATTCAGAAGATTCACCACTGGTCTCCATGACTGCCCTTTTTTTGGGAATGAGGAAAATGTCTGAGTAGAAAGATTTCATTCTTTCCAAAAGAGGGACCAGTTCTATGACCCCTAAAGTACAACATTTGCTGGATTATAGGAGGGAATAACAAGGTCTGGTATCTAGGAGGAGGGGCTCTCACTTGAACTGAATGGATGTTCCTTCCATTGTCACCTATAATCATGGCCAACAATGTTGAACATCCATTTGTCAGAAACTGACCATCAAGCTGCCTTGCTGAGAGCTAACTTTTGAGACAGGACACCCAAAGGTGGACTTGGAAAGATGGGTGCCGTTCCTCAGCATAGACATAGGTTAGTAGGGAGAGGTCTTTTTTTTTTTGGGAAAGGAATTTCTCTTGTTAGGTTTGGCGGAGTTCTCATCCTGCCATTTCATTTTTGTGCATTGGCCGCCAAAATTTACTCTATTTAATGGATGGAAACATGGGACTATGGAACATTTTAGACATCCTTGCATCAGTTTACTTCTACCATCCCAGTGTTTAAGGATCTGATTAGGTGCTGTACCAAACACACAATAAAAATCAAGTGGAGCATTCACAATCTCAGTTTTTAACTCATTAGAAAAGTTTTAACTGTGCGACCACACATACCTCCTTATCACCACAGACATTGCTACATTTCTAGAAACAGTATCACCCCTTACAAGGAGCTCTTAAAGCACATTTAGACATCTGAGGAACACTGGACACAATATATTTGACAGACTTTTTGCTAAGCAGGTAACGATACAGAGAATTCATCTAAATTATATATGCACATCAACACAAACTTCCACATAAAAACTGGTAATTAAACACATTAAGGACTAAAGTGCTGGACAGTAACGGCCTCTTTTTCTGACAGTCTAGCCACTTTCTTAGCTTATCCGAAATGACTGGGTTTGATGAAGACCTGCAGGTGAATCCTTCAGCAAACCACCATGGCTCAATAGCTTAAAAGCAAAAACTTTAATCAACACGTTAAAACACTTTAAAATACGTAAAACAAGCAGGCGCAGAATTATTCAAGTCCGATAAGCACTTTCGGCTATATTAGCCTTCATCAGATCGTATTTCACTTCCTGCTCTCAATCCTACTTAAAAACTCGGAGCAACCTATCTCAATCTCATCTAAAAGCCACATCCTTTACTTTAGTCAATAAAATAGTTTCCAATCACAGTAAACATGGGCGTCAAGTCTTTTGGTTGGAACAAATCATCAGCCTTCTAGCTTTATGTATAGGTTTCAATGGAACTACGTTGTTTAGACCCGGACAGCGATGCGGTCTCATGTTAACAATCCAATTTACTTTACGGATCTCAGTCCTGTTCTTCATGTCCCCTTCTCTTAGTGTTTTCTGAACACATTCCATAGCTTTAAACTTAAAGCTGTGTGTAGGATTATGAACAATGTGCGTAGCGAGTGCATTGTCGGGGTTTGCATTTCTGATATCTTTTAGATGGTGCAAAATCCGATCTTTAAACTGTTGGTCAGTTTTGCCTATGTAGAAAGCTCCACATAGGCAACAGGATGCCAAGTAGACCAGATGTTTACTATTACAATTGGCAAACACATTAAAAAGTATGCAGTGGAACAGCGGTAGCATTGTCGCCTCACAGCAAGAGTTTCTCTGGTTTGATTCTCATATGGGTTGCCTTCTGTGCAGAGTCTGCATGTCCTCCCTACGTTCATGTGGGTTTCCTCTGGATGTTCTGGTTTCCTTCTATGTTATAAAGGCATGCATTTGGAGCATTTCTCCCCAGGCATCCACTGAAAATTGGCTTAGTTCCAAGTCGGACTTTCCCGGTTATCAAATGTTAAATAAAAAATATGTCTTGCTAGTAACGGGATGGCTGAACATGCTACTACTGTCAACAGAAGCACAAGCTTTACATTGATTGCATTTAAAAGTGCTTTTCCTAGCTGAAGATATCGAACGATCAAAATTATATTTATTGCACAGTAGTCTTTTGATATTCTTTTTGTTCTTAAAAGAGAATCTAGGAGTTGCATCCACTATGTTCTTTGTCTTCTCGTCTGCTGTTAAGATGGGCCAAAATTTCCTAATAGTGTCACAGACTTGTTTGTTGTCTGGGCTACATGTCAGGTTACAATTAATTTGCATTCTTTTTCATCTTTGCTCCTTCATTCCTAGAACATGTTGACATTCCTTGCTCACTGAAATAGGGGCGCCCTCTTTGGCTTCTCATATCTCTAAAATTAGTTAACATTTTGAGATCTGAATCTTTGTAACCTCTTGCCTTCAAATTATGATGTAACCTTTCATATTCTGTGTAAAAATCATCACTGGTGCAAAGCCTAGAAATTATTACCGTTTGATTTTCCATAATATTACTAAAAATATGCCTAGGATGCATACTTTGGCGATGAAGGTAGTGATTCCTCCATGTTGTTTCCTATATAGGCAAGTGCTTAGACCAACACTGGGAAGTAAAGTGAGCTTCACATCCAAAACATTGATCATTTGTTTGGAATGGTTGACTTTGAACTCCAGAAAGTTGGTACTACTATTTAGGTAATCAGTAAACAAAGCCAATTGACCATCATCACCATTCCATAAGATAAAAAAATCAACAAAACAACCATAGTAGAGAAGGTGTCGATGCCAAGGATTTGTATCACTTAGTACTTTCTCTCTTTCTCAGTGGTCTAGTACCAGGTTATAACAACTATTGGTGCAAGGGGTGCCCATGGCAACCCCCAGGTCTGCAGATAGAAATCCTGGCCATACGTAAACACACTGTTTTCTAAGACCAGTTCTAACAGGGAACAGAGAAGATCTGTACAAAAGCCTGCCTGCTGTAAAAAAAAAAAAACAGCAAACAGCGTCAATGCCAAACTGATTGGGGATCACCGTAAATAAGCTATTGATATCCATAGTTACCAAAAGAATGTCTTTCATCTCCACCAAGTTGTTAGTTCTCATCCGTAAGTCAGTCAAGAAGCTAACCAGTGTCTTTGAGCACTGCCTGTGCTTGAGGTAAAACTTTTTTATATTAATTTTCAATGTACATCAAGAGGGGTTCAGTTAGCCACCCCCTTCATGCTACAACAGTATGTAAGGGTGGGTCCATTTGATCCTTATGGATTTTAGGAAGCCCACTTATACTTGGTATAGTGGGATAAGTTACATCAAAGACGTCAAATAGATACTGGCTCAAACGTCTTTCCATTAACAAGTTACTTTTGAAATTAATGATCATCCTCTCCATATATCTCTTCTGCCCAATTTTTTTATGTGTGTGCTCATCTTTCAGCATAGATTGCATCTTATTTCTATACCATTCTGAGTCCATTACCACAATGCTCCCTCCTTTGTCAATAACCAAATCTTCCCTTTCCTTAAGCTGAGGGCTTCTTGTTCCTTTCGTGTCATATTATTAAAAACTTCCTTTGCCATGTCTGGTTTCTCTTATACTTTCCATCTCGGCTTCACATAAATGTATAAATAGTTCTACTGTGGGGTGATTAAAATTACTTGGTTTCTTATATCGTGTTAAATGATGGTCATTCCCTGTGCCAAAGATAGATTTAAATGTTACATTTCTCCCAAATAACTTTATGTCTGTAACAAATTCATTTAAATCAGATGGGTAGGGCAGGTATAAAACTCAGCCCTTTTCCAAGCAAGGATATTTGTTCAAGACTTAAAGCTGTATGGGACAAATTCACAACCGTATTTAGATCATCCACTTTCACAGCATTGATTTTTTCCGTTTCCTCTCTTGGCTCTGCGTTCTCGGGTTTCTGTGAAATTGTTGCTTGACAAAAACCGGTAGTGGCCAATTAAAGGATGCATGGGCGGCTCCTTATTTGGGTCTAGTTCCTAGTACAGAATGAGTATTCACAGCAAGCTCTTGGTTGACTGAATTCTGTGAAGCATAGCTGGTGATAGATTTTCTTAGGTCTGTGTCAGTTACTTCCATGGCAGGCCATTCTTTCCTTGTGCTTTGTTTCTTAAGTTGTGCATTACCGTTCAATACATTCACCATAGTCCATATTATGATCAGTGCTATCTTTTATTAAGCTTGGTTTCCTTTTAGTTGTAGACTTATATCGCCCATTCATTAATGCCTATTCTTCTGGCCATTCAAAAATATGGCCTCTTTTAAAGTCCTGGAAATCCTGGGCTAATTTTTTGGTTTTCTGTTAAGTTTATTATCATAGACATTGCGATTATATTGTATCATCTCCAATTTCTGTAAACAGGAGTCTTCAAGATGCATATTTTCTAGCTCTGTTTGTTTCATTTTAATGCTGGCAGCTATCTTGTCTTCCTCTGGTTTAAAATATTCTATCAGTAAGTTCATATATTTACAACTAGTCTCTAAGTTGACAGCTTGCCACTTAGCAAGCAGTTCAGGGTGTTACCATAGGTAGGTAAACATTTTACCCTCATTCCTCGTGGTTTCACTTTATGGTAGATGCAAGCATCGAGGTGGAAACGTTGCCACTGTAATTTTTTCAGTCAGTAAGCAGTTTTTTCCACATCCCGAAAAATGGTATAGCAATCAGTTCCATTTGTTTCACAAACGTTTAAATCAGTCTCTTCATTACTTAAATTCAGTTGTAAGAGAGGGTTAGAGGACTCACCTAAAAAAATCAGACAAGGTGGAACTCTTCATTTTATCTTTCAGTAACTGATTATCAGCCATGTGCAGTGTAACAAACAACGAGAAAAATACAACAGTCAAACAAGAACTCTGTTAACACTGCTAAAAGTATCGATGGCAACAATGAAGAACTGCAGGTGAATCCTTCGGCAAACCACCACGGCTCAATAGCTTAAAAGCAAAAACTTTAATCAACACATTAAAACACTTTAAAATAGGCAAAACAAGCAGGAGCAGAATTATTCAAGTCCGATAAACGCTTTTGGCTATATTAGCCTTCATCAGATCGTACTTCACTTCCTGCTCTCAATCCTTCTTAAAAACTCAAGAGCAACCAATCGCAGTCTCATATAAAAGCCACATCCTTTACTTTAGCCAATAAAATAACTTCCAGTCACAGTCATCATGGGCGTCAAGCCTCTTGGTTGGAATCAATCATCAGCATTCTAGCTTCAAGTATAGGAATATAAAGAATATCAAAAGACTACTATGCAATACAGATGGTTTTGACCGTCAGATATCTTCGGCTAGGAAAGGCACTCTTAAATGCAAGAGATGTAAAGCTTGTGCTTCTACTGACAGTAGTAACATGTTCATCCATCCCGTTACTAACAAGACATATACTTTTAATGTGTTTGCCAACTGTAATAGTAAACATCTGGTCTACTTGGTGTCTTGTTGCCTATGTAGAGCTTTCTACATAGAAAAAACTGACCAACAGTTTAAAGATTGGATTTTGCTCCATCTAAGAGATATCAGAAATGCAGACCCCAATAATGCACTCGCTACACACATAGTTCATAATCTTACACACAGCTTTAAGTTTAAAGCTGTGGAATGTGTTCAGCAAACATTAAGAGAAGGGGACGTGAAGAACAGGATGGAGATCCGTGAGATAAATTGGATTGTCAACATGAGAGCGCATCACTCTCTGGGTCTAAACAACATAGTTCCATTAAAACCTATACTTAAAGCTAGAAGGCTGATGATTGGTTCCAACCAAGAGGCTTGACGCCCATGATGACTGTTATTGGAAGTTATTTTATTGGCTAAAGTAAAGGATGTGGCTTTTATATGCGCTTGAGATAGGTTGCTCCGAGTTTTTAAGTAGGATTGACTTTTTGAACTGCTTGTTTTACCTACTTTAAAATGTTTTAACGTACTGATTAAAGTTTTTGCTTTTAAGCAACTGAGCTGTGCAGGTTTGCCAAAGGATTCACCTGCAGTTCTTCATTATTGCCGTCGGTACCTTTAGCAGTGCTAACAGAGTTCTTGTTTGGGTTTGATGAAGACAGTCTTTTTGTTGGAAGATGTCACTGCAGACACAGTAGCAGGATCGGCATACAACAGGGCTTGGAGGCTAGGTAAAGTCGAGCAAACACTGAATTTCTTAAGCACTTTTTTTAAGACAAAGATTCGTTCAACAGAGGAGAATTGCAAGCCTTCTCAAAAAATCCTCCAACAGTGGGATTAATGGAAGAAAGGTCGCCACTTCTGATGCCTCATCCTGCAAAATTTCATATACCCTGCTGACTTCAAGAGCAGCCGCATATTGCTCCCAAATGAATAAATCCCTACATCTAGCCAGCTTTTGAGAAGAAAGAAAACATGTTTGGTTTTCTGTACCTGTTCATCCTTACAGGAAGTTGACTGATCAGACTCAAACTTCTGAAATGTCAAGACTCCAAATCCTTTTCAAAATTGGGATCACAGGATAGTTCAACAAGGGTGTGCGCCTCAGTGTTACTCATAACCTGGGTGTGCACTCTATAATCAACTGCCTGAACAAGGGATCTATCTATAGCCACCACCTCAGGTGGAAACCCAGTCAGAGACTGTTGTCTTGCGATGTAGTGGGCCTTTTTTTTTTTTTGCATGCATTACACTAGTGAGAGAATCACTGCAGGAGGTGCATCAGCACTGGCAACAGATTCTGCATCCCTGACTTTCCTGTACCTTAAGAGTTTGTTTCTTCAGTACCTGAAACCAGGCACTGGTACATCCCTGGAGGATGTCTAACCCTCATGTCATACTCGGTTGTGGTACTAATACCTCACCAAGGGACATGGAGGCTAAACAAGGCAACTAGACTGATACCCTGCTTAAGGCTACAACGGTGTCACAAGTTGTAGGCTGAAAATATTTCTTGACTTATTTCTGTTTTTTTAGGTGCACAAGATGTTGGTGATGGAGGCTGCTCAGTATATGAATCCATCATCCAAGGGACAAGAAACTATCCAGCTCAATACAAATACTGGTTGCATGGTCAGCCAAGTAAAAGTATGGACACATCCCACTATTCTCCCTCTAAATAGGAATTTAAAGAGTATTTCTGGGGAGATACTATTCTGAATACTGCACTGAGAAAATTACCGTGTTTTCAGTAATAGAGTTCAAAGCACAAAATAAATGTCACAAAATTTTCCTTTTTTTAGCAAACGCTAGATTCAGAACAAAATGATCAAAAACAGCCTAAATCTGTATTACATCAGAAATAACAAACTGATGAAAAAATATGTCAAAATGTTTAGCATACAAAATGGTGCCAAAAGCAATCTTAGGTCTATTTCTGAACGGGTTACTATTCTAAAGACTGCATTGAAGAAAATTACAATTTTAATAACGGAGTGCCAAGCATAAAATGCATGCACAAGCCCCTTAATTTTGCTTAAAAAAGGCTAGTATCAGTCAAAATGAATTGATACAGCCTAAAACAGCATTTGCGGGATATAAATTGCAAACCGATGAAAAAGTCATGCTAGAAATGTTTAATATACAAAATGGTGCCAAAAGTTATTTAAATGAAAATAAATTGCTTGAAATGTTGTAATCTTGCTCAATCACCTCAAATAATCTTAACCCCAAAGGAAAAATGCAATATCAGCAAGTTTTCCTGTCAAAACCTCCAAATGAAGTTTTTAATCAACAGCATAGACCTTACTGTGCTAAGTAAAAGCAGAAACCTAAATAACATTTCTTATAAGGTAAAAGGCAGTTAAAGCAGTATAATGCAGTATTCATGTTCTAAAAGAAAAAGGCAGAGGAAAGAAATAAAACTCCAAAGGATTTCTTATCTGAACTCAGCAGCTGAAAATACAGCGAAAGAAGCAGTCTTCTCCAAGATCCTTTTCATACTGTGGCACTAGAAAACTAAAAGGGTTCTGTCTGTGGGTCTGAAAGGCAGACCCTTTACTCTCAGGTGATTGGTCCATATGCCAGCAAAGCAGTGTGTTTGTTGAGCATCTGCCTCATGCTTACAGAAAATGTTTTACTGCTACATCAGTGACTCATTGCAATGCTCTCTGTTACCACACTGTTCCTTATTTAGTTTGCTATTCTGCTAATACTTGCATGCTGAGCACAGCAAATCTCTATTGCTGCTTTACATCAGTTTGTATTTCTACAATTTTGCCCAGGCTGAGACTGTAACTGGACATCTGGAATGAGTGCTTCACCCTGGTAACTAAATTTAATTAGATGTGCTTGCATTTACTGAACTTGGAGGCTACTGTTGCACTGCAGAGTACATTTAGTGAGAGACACAGACACAGACACAGACACAGACACAGACACACACACACACACACACACACACACACACACACACACACACACACACACACACACACACACACACACACACACACACAGGAATTGCTTCTACTCCCTGTAATGTTTTTGTAATAGATGACTCTATTGTCAGGCATACCAAGACCGCCCTCATCAGGCTAGATAAGAATAAGGTAACAGTTAGTTGTCTTTCTAGAGCCAGGATACAGGATATAACAAGGGCTCTTAGACTCCCTGTATCCTGACAAATACAATTATGACTTGATAGTGATTCTTGTGGAGATGAATGACCTTAGGCACTCTACCAGACGGACATGCAAGAAGGCTATGACTGAGCTTGCTATCCAAGTGTCTGAGGTAAGAAAGACACTGGCCTTGACTGGTATTTTGCCATCACCCAAAATGATGCCAAGATTCAAAGACAAAACAACTGGCTTTGTAGCTAGTGTCATTCAGGGGTGGGGAGGTTTAGAAGGTCACGGACAAGACATCTTGCTTTGTCAGAATGTCTGCATATCTCCTATAAAGGCTTTTGTAGTCTGACTAAAGACTTTGCATTCTCTTAATGCCTTTTTAGGCACAGTCCAGATGCTGGATTCTCCAACTGAGTGAATTCTAATTTGGGACACATTAAAGTGGTCTTACTCAATGTAAGGAGTTTTTAGTGCCCGAACCTGAGCACATTCATATACACACAGTTATACATACATGGTTTCAAGGCACTGATAGCACTCTATCATGCAAGTCACCCTAAACAAGATTAATTGCTACTTCACTGCTAAT
This sequence comes from Protopterus annectens, assembly GCF_019279795.1. Taxonomy (NCBI): domain Eukaryota; kingdom Metazoa; phylum Chordata; order Ceratodontiformes; family Protopteridae; genus Protopterus; species Protopterus annectens. The sequence goes on from NC_056743.1 coordinate 176,623,735, forward strand.
TATAGTACACCTTCTATGTCTCCTTCTGAGCACAAACACTACCTTAACATCTTAGCTAAAATCTCCATTAAAACCAACACTTTTCTATGCTGGACTTCAACCAATCTGTCATTAAACAGGATGAATGTGCTGCCATTGACTGGCACGCCCAGTTCTTCATTTACATTACAATTGCTAACTCCATTGTACAAATTAACCATCCTACTAGTGGTCCTAATACCACTGATCTTGCACTCATAAATATGGTGACTTCATGCATGCCTCTAAATGTATCATCTTTCCTTCTTAAGTTAGATCTTAAATCAGTGACTTTTTCCTTTAAAACTAATGGGTACCTCTCCTGCAAAAAGGTTTGTGTTTGGGACTTCTCAAAAGCAAACTTTCTTCAGTAAGTAAAGGGCTAAATAAATTCTGCTGAAATCAACCTCCAAAGGATCCCACTACTAAAACCACTCAGGTTACCTGATTATTAGTATCAAATATGATCTACTTGAACATCTACTTAACCTCTTTAATCTAACCCTTTCCACTGGTTACACTCCTGAAGCCTGGAAAGCATCCAATGTAATGTTGTTATACAAGGGCGGCCCAACCATGAACCCCAGTAACTTCAACCATAGACCTATTATTCTCACTTACTCTCTTATGTAAAGTTATGGAATATACCATCTCAATGAAAATCTATCAACCTTGAAATCCCATCAATTCAGCTTTGTCGAAGGAGGGTCTTGGCTCTTTAACCACATTACTTTCTTTGAAAAAGTTACAGAAGCAGTGAATAGGAGTTAACCAGTACCTACAGAATATCTAGACTTGGCCATGGCCTTTAAAACTCTTCCCCATGCAATCACTGAGACTTGTAAATCTGAACATAAATCTGTTATATGGTAGACAGCTTACTGGTTGTCAGAGAACCTATGTGATTAGAGTTGCAGCTGCTAATTCTGAAAGCAAAAAAATATATATATATATATATCAGTGGTGTACCAAAGGGTTCAGAGTTGGGCCACCTTTATTTTAACTCTAGTTCTCAGACCTTCAAATCCAACACTCCCCGCTTATGGTTATTCAAGTTTGCAGATGACTGTAAATTGGCTGTTGATATTTGCCCTTCCACTCACTCTCAACTACTCCAATTGGATTAGATCATGTTAACAACTGCTGCAAGGAAAATTAATGCAAATTAAATGTGAAAAAATGTAGCACAGTTCATTTTGGTAAAGATAACCTTTTTCCACACTGTACAGGTGACACTAGTCCAAATCTGACAGTGTCATAAGGGATCAAGGCACTCTTGTTGATAATTCCATATCCTTTGACCATCAGGTCGGTCTTTCCAGTAGCTTATAAAGCCTTCTATCTGGTTCATCCAATTTCCAAAGACATGTTCTCTAGATTCAAAGTCGTCTTAATCTAATTTTCAAAGCAATCTCTCCTAGAGCCAAAGAAGTTTTAATTTCTCTTTATTTGTATGCCATTAGACCAAATACTGAATATAATTCTTCTTTTGGTATGTATATGTCTAAATATATCACTCAACCTGAGAGACCTCAGAAATTCCTAACAAAAAGATCAGAGGTCTCAAACATCTTGGTTATCAGGACAGACTGGCAAGCCCCTTTTCTGCACTTTTTTTTATATACTTCTGTGAGAAGATCTTTGCCTAGCCCTTTCAGCCATGAAATATCCAAACCTCTGACTTGTTTCTTCTCAGAGCAAATGATTCATCAAATACCCAAAGTAACTAAACTTTCAACAGCAGTAAATAAGACAGATATGGTGTGACAGACTCACATCTGAATATGTCTCACACCTTTAGATCAAACTTCCACTATATGTGAAGCACAGGAGCACCCTTGCCACCTTCAATGTAAGCGCAGACAACTGATCAGCAGCCTCAGTCTCTCTCCTGGTCCATCTTGCGTTGAACTCTTTGAGGACAGAGGGGAAACTTTTGAATATGGGTTATTGGATAGGCTTGTAACTGTCTATAGGCTGACTATCTAACGCTCAACTATGAACATATCTCTCAACTGTCCAGGATTTCATGAAGCGTGCAGATTTTTGCCTCATATTTTTGATCAATTCCTCATAAAAATGTTGAGTTTCTAGCAAATCATTGAGGACTGCCATCCCTAAATAACAACAAGCATGTGAGTTACTCAGTTGATATCCTTCAGAAAATGCATAGTAGCACAAAACCTGTAACTCTAGCAACTTACTAAGTTGATAAGAGGGACATTTAAAATTTGCCTCCGAATTTGGGCCTTTGTCCACTCATTACTTTTTAGCTTTTTCCATGATTCTTGCACTAAAAAGTTTAGTAGTATATCTATGAACCTAAGGAGGACTACAAGAAGTAAATTATCTGAAAGCTACAAAGACAGCAGCTTGAAGGCTAAGTATTTATTATACCAATTCCAGTACATGTGTCTAAAATCTAGCTTTTACATATTAAAACACCCAATATTATGTGAACAGTATAGCTGCTCTTTGCTGACTTTCTGTGGTTATATCTACAAGATAAAAAAATGAAAGTTGTGAGTATCATGTGGTATTTGTTTAACACAGGTCTGGAGACTCTACTATACATTTAAGTCAATGGTAAGCTACATAGAATTTTAAAAAGAAACTATCTCAGCAGTAATTTTGCATGCCATAACAGTAGTTTACTACAGAAATTTCAATTTTTTGTGGATGTTTTCAACTGAAGAACTCAAGTACAGGAGGCTTTCTAGAAACAAAGGGTGATTATGAAATCTACTAAACAAGCATATTAATGTTATGCATGTTCAGTATCAATTCCTGCTGCGAGTGTATTGAAGTAAACCTTTAGTCAAGAAGATGAACAAAAGGCATTGGAGATAGGGAAAGCTAGGTCAAACTGAATGCAGCAGTTCAGTGAATAGCAAAAGGCCATACTGAAATAAATACTGCAGTAAACTGTAAAATATAGAATGAGAGAGACAAGATCTCTTCAAGAAGACTGACAATAGTAAGGGAAATGACAAGGTAAACATGGGCATGACACAATACAAAAATGGATGGAGCCTAACATCTAAGAAATGGCACAAATATGTAGAACTATACAAGAAAGATCCTAACATCAGCAGTACATACAATGGCATGTATTGTGACCTACAAGTAGACATCCTGGAGATGGAAGTTAAATTGGTCCTAGAACCTTTGCTAATAAAAATGCTGCACAAAACTTCAGCTAGTTTGTTTAAGTCCTGTAAAATGCTGCTGTTACATTGCTTCTTGGAGTCTGTTAGCAAATTTGGAAAATACTACAGTGGCCACTGGATTGAAAAAGGACAATTTTTAGTCTAATTATGAAAAATGGCAAAGTTAAAGATTGCTCACATTATTGAACAGTTACAGCTGTTTCACAAGCTAGCAAAGTAACGCCCAATATCCTGCAAACTAGACTCCAGAAATAACTGACAGATGTACAAGGTTTTTGAAGAGGCAGAGGTGTCAGAGATCAAGTTGCCAACATCTGTTGTATAACAAAGAAAGCACAGCATTCCAGAAAAATATTTACTACTGCTTTATTGACTATATTAAAGTTTCTGATTGTGTGAACCATAACAGAGAAATGGGGAACAGAACAAGCAACAGATAGAATGAAATATGGAATAATTGCTTGAAAGAGTGTGGTAAAGGAGTATATAAGAGTTACCCTACATATTTAATTTATAAGTTGAATATATCATGCAAAATGCTGGTCTGGATTACAGACACTGGAATCAAAATTACTGGGAGAAATACTAACAAACTCTGCCATGCAGATACTATTCAGATGGCAGACTATTTGGAAGAGCTGATAAGCCTACTGATGAAGGTGAAAATAAAAAGCTCAAAATCTAGCTTGCTGAGCAACATCAAATAAGTTTAACTACCATCCAGCCCTATAGCTCTTTGCAAACAGATGGAGAGGAAGTGGAGGCGGTAACACACTATGGCTGCAATGCCGCCATTCTGTGATGGACCACATCAGTATTAATGCTTCCCCTATAAAAGCACCATGCACAGCAGAGTTGAAAGAGAGGGAGGACTCATTATCTTTATCCAAATCAGAGACAATGGTTTCTGGCTCTTAGTAGTCCTCATACAAACATGACAGGGAGGGAATCTCACACCCCCATCCATTACCTATACACAAAGACTCAAGCATTGTTGTTTGCATAGACAACCATGTGTATAAAAACTATAAGGTGTCAAATGATAGCAACTTTCTAAAGATGAAGACTGAAGCACTATCCTGTATACAAGTGAACAAGAGACCGGATGTCATGAGATGGGAGACTGGCACACAAACGTAATGCACCTACCAAAAGCAACATATGGACAGAGAGGTCTGAATCAGGCCTAGCACTGCCATCCAACCATGTTACCTAACAGTGCACTCCTTTACCTGCACTTAAACTCAAAAAAAAAAAAAAAAAAAAAAACACCTCTGTTTTATGAATAGGTTTTCAGCTATATGTCCTGGTGTAGGGGTGCAGGACTTGGTTCATTCCTTAGATGGGACTGGCCAGCACTGCGAGGTCTGGACGAGTTACTAGGAGGAGAAGACTTGACATTAAATTCCCCTAAGCCAGGCTAGGGTAACAACTGCCCACTTCATTAGAACCAGGATGGGTCAATCTCCATTACCAGCTACTCCACAGGGTGCTAGGTGGTGCCAGCACTTCAACTTCATTCAGTTACTTTTTCAACAAAACACAGATTACTGAGACACACAGAATTAAATATTTTAAGTAAAATAACACAAAATCAGAATAAAACAAAAGAAGATTAAAATTACCATTGCAAAAAGTATTAAAACAGGGTTTTAAAGGTAGCATGAAATAACTATAGAGGTGTTCAAATACAGAAAAGGTAAAACAAAAATAAGAAAAAAAAAAAAAGATTATCCCACACTGTCAAAAAACAATTCATATAAAAAGCTTTACGTAACCTGTGGGAGATGGCCAATGTACACGGCTTTCAAAGCTAATGAGGCAGTAAGTTTCACAAGTGCTAAGCCTGAAAGTCAAAGGAACGAGTGCCAGATGCCTATAAGTGCACCTGGTGAACCATGAAAGCTGTGCGCAGAGTCTGAGGGGGATTCTAAAGCACCACAAACTCATTCACATAAGATGGACCCAAGTCTAACATCAGCACCTTGGAGATAATTTTATAGTATACTGGAAATCACTGCAGGCTATGTAGCACAGGCATAAGAAGTTAGAAATGCAAGGTACCGTGTGGTGTTTTAGCCATGGAGCTCTGTAGCAGCTGTAAGCAGTCAAGCTCAGTGTCAGGGAGTCCCAGGTAAAGCATACTGCAGCAATCAGGGTAAGATAAGACCAAAGCATGAATAGCTGCTGAAGCAGCAGATGCATTATCCTAGGAATATGTTTTGCAATTGGAAACAGGGAGATTTCATTACAAGATGCCACCTAACAATCCAGGATCACATCTATATTATGGCTCTTACCTAGAAACTCAAACTAGTTTCCTCCATAAATTATGTAACTAGGGAGTGAGGGAGCAGAGGATTTGCTCAAGATGGCATGAACTGCCATGCCCATAACCTCAAATCTGGAGATCTTGAACTTCAATAGATTTTGTTTATGAATGGTCTACATGTCATCAGCAAGGGAATACAAACACCCCATATCTTCTTGTGAAAAGAAAAAGTGAAGATGTGTTATTTGCCTAACAATAATAATGTTAAGTCTTCCAAAGGAAAGAGGCAAAGATCAAACCCTTAGGCACTCCGCAACCAACAGGACCAGGGAAAGAGGTGTAAAAGCTTGAAGAATCCTTGTGAGTACAGCCAAAGAGTTAGAAAGCAAAACACTAAAACCGCAGAGGAAATGCCACACTAAGTTCTAAGGTCCTCAATCAAAACAACACAGTCTATGGTATCAAATACATCTGAGACATCTAAGAGAAGGACTAGTACTGAACAGTATTCCTAGTCTTTCTTACCATTAGGAGATCACGGACTATATGGACAGCAGAAATCTCAGTTCTGTGGCAGTGCAACCCAAATGCAAGACAGGATTCAAGTTGCATGCAGCTACCTTCTTGATAACCTTACCCAAAAAGTGCAAGGATAGAGATAGGGCAGCAGCTGTGAAATACAGGTTCATAGGTTGGTACTGGGCTATCTGCCCAAAGGCATATATTAGCCCAGCCACGTTGTGTGGTATTCACCGCCCCTTTAGTAGTTCCCTAGACCCTTTTACTAGCAGCTAGTACCCTTGGCCCCTATCTAGTAGTGCTGTTGGTGTGATCCCCGGTGTGAACTTTCTGTTACCCATCCACTAATCAAGGTTCCTCTTGAAGAGTGATAGTGAGGGGCTCTGTCTTATGTAGATCGGGACCCTGTTCCATAGTAAGGGAAGTCTCTGCGAAGGGAATCTATTCCTCCAGCATGTAACAAGTCTAAAGACAGCATCTTAAGGACAGCTGCAACACTGGCCTCCTCTGGGCTGAAGGAGAACCCCAGGCTCAAAGAAGAAACCAATATTTGATATATTTATCACCGGAGCAATGCCATCAAAGCAGACTTGAACCAACCTTGATTGTCAGTGGTCCAGCCGGCAGACTAAAAAAGACATGGCTTATATCAGAATCAAGAGCTCATTGTAATCTAAAACATCAAGCAACATCAAGACAGATGAAAAATGAAAGCATGGAAGAACTGATGAGCCCATGAGGTCAAACAACACGAGTGCAACTGTGATAGCTGCAACCTTACAAGTTAAAAGCCAAGCAGAATAATCACAATGCAGAGAAGAAAAAAGCTCCGAGAGGCAAGACAGGCTGAACTGTACAGCCTGTCTACCACCTGATAGAGTAAGTCTGATCTGCCAACTGCTGAAATCTCCCTGGACAGATATGCTGCCTTCTTAAGTGTTCTCACCCTAGTATCTTAGTGCTCATCTAGGTCAAGTTCATAGCTCGACAAACCTGGATGCCACCACTGACACTTCAACCTGCACCCTTCTCAGCGTAACAGTTGAAGCTCATGATCATGGCTTATGCCTCCCTGTAGAGAGAAGGTGAACATGACGTGGGATAAGTAACTCAACTGCCAAGGACAATGACTTGGTATAGTCACACTGACCAAGGCATCAAGAGGACCAGCACCATTTTTTGAAAGGAACTGAACTGGTACAGAAGAGAAATCAGCTACAGCAGTGTGATCAATACATTACATCTCCCTCAGTTTATGAATAGTGGACCTGTAGGGTAGCATCTCCAGGCTAAACTGAACAAGGAAATTGTCAGACTACAATACCAGGTCCAACGTCAGGTCAAAGGTCTTCACATCCAACAGGATGATCAAGTCTAAATGTATGTGTTGCAGAAGCAATATCCTCAGCAAGCCCAAAGCCTTTCATGATACAACTCAATTCACTGGTGAGAGCCACCAAGTCCGACTCAACTTTGACACTGATGGAAATCACCACACACTACATTTGAATCAGAGGTAGGAGTCTGAGGCATGCTTCTTCCAATTCCCTCTTCTGCCACTGAGGTGGAGAAGTGATGCAACTTTAAGTCATCTCACTTACTGAGGATGAACCTAGCATCAGTGGTGAGTAGACTTCCCTTCAAAAGGGATGGGCCTTGATCCATCCCTCAAGTCTGGTCCTTTAGTGATGCCTAGATCTTTGCCCAGGGGCTGTGCTGAGTATCCTACCATCATTCCCTAAACTAGAAATGTTTGACTGCTGTCATCTTTTTAGTCGCACAGTAAGACAAAAACTTTCCTCTCTCACATCAACTGGCAGGGCTAAACCTATGTTGGTATTTGACACTGTCCTCTTCCCTTCTCAGTTAAGGCAGTGATGGTGCAAGTCTTTACTTGGATCCTGATGGCTCAAGGATACTAAAAGGACTCATATGACATGTGACTACAGAATCTTCATTCAACCTGATGGCTCATGGATACTAAAAGGACTCATATGACATGTGACTACAGAATCTTCATTCACGTTAGCTGGAATCATTGGAGTGGCAAAAAAATGGCTAGTTCTGAAGACTGGTGTCTTTATATGTCCATGTCATGTCACAACTTGGTTCATTATGACTGAAAATGCATCCCTAAGTATGACATCTTCAAGACACTTGTCAAATATTAACCAGTGGAATGCATGAATCCAGCTAAGGGCTTAACAAAGAGGGCCCTTGATGTTACACCATTGACTATTTAACCCAGTACAAAAAGACTAAGAAACATGACTAATGAAACAGGCAATGTATACACCTCAAAAAAATACACTACAGCAACACCTCTGAACAATAAGTATCTGTCGGTCACCCACTAGCTGTAAGCTGAACAAATGTTTCCATACATAGAACTTTAGTTGGAAATGCTCTGAATTTGTATTTATTTTATTTTAAGTTTCTTTTCCTAAGGAATGTAAAACTTTTCCTGCTGTCCAATTACGCAACTTTAACAACTATTGTGAGAAGACAAAAAAATATGCACAAAAGTTTGGAATCCATGAAGAGCTACTTCAGGAAAGATGTTTCATACATGACTAAACCAACGTCATGTAATATCTGGAAACTTCTGAGAAGTATGGCCATCAAGAAAAACATTTAAAATAAAATGTCTACTAACATTCATATATTAATGATGGAATACAGCTGTTCGGCATTATTTTTATTTACCTCTACTACAATACCTAATTTTAACTGCCCCATTAAAAAGAATATTATCTATGATATCAAACAAAACTTACAAAAAACAACTTTTATCATCTATAATATGTTTTCAGTATGAGCACTTGTAAAAATAGAAAGGTATCATCTGTAAAATGTTCATCGAAGTTGAACAAATAAATGCATTCTAAGAAAAAAGATTTATCAAAAACTGTTATCAAAAGGCATGAACAAAAAGTCTAAGTAAAACATCAAACTGCATTAATAAAAATGCAGACATAAGTAAAGAGTAAAGTATGCCTAAATCAAGTACCGGATTATGGCTTACATTGTCTTTACATGAAAACAAAGCCACTGAAACAGTCAGGTGTAAACCACATGACACAAACAAGGAAATCCATTCCAGAACACGGTGGTTAGTAATTCTCAGCAAGCATCTGCAAAGCACTTTAAGATGTTGTAATAGAAGTCATACCAGTAAACAAACCTTAGCAGCCCCACAGAACACCTTTAACACATGGTATTTTTCTCACATTACCCTACCTGTCTGTTGTAATGGTTAGGGTATCAGTGTCCTTGCAGTAACGCTCTCCTACAAGTTTAATGAACTTCTTTCTTGCATGATCATCCATGTTCAGCCTGGAAAGTTTAACCTTCAAGAAAAATAAAACATTTAAGCAATTTCATCACACTTTGACATCCGTTTACTTGACAAGAATATTGTATTACCCTAGAAATTCAAGAACAAATGATAATGAAGACCTCTGTAATTCCTAAATGTTTTAATCCCTAAAATATATTTTCTTCTACAAAGCAGATGAAAAATAAGACTTGCTTCTTTAAAAAAAAGTATGTTTACAAAAGGTTTGTCTCTTCACAGTCAGCTGTCACAGTGATACCAAGCCCAAAGGCTTCTTCTATAGCAGGACAATTATCATCTTTCATTACCCACTAGACTGGGATCACTTTGTGCTAGTACAGCTAGTACGAGGTGAAACGTGTCTGAGAAATGGAATAAGCCTAAAGATACAATACCACTTTTCTTAAGATCAGAGCACTATACGAACAGTGTTTTGCTAAAAAGCAGACATAACTTGACAAAAAAAAGTACCATTGGCTATGTAACTGAACTGTTTCAATTAAGAAATGTCTTTATCCATAGTGATTAGACAGTGCATCAAACTCTACTACAAACTTAATCATTAGTTCATTCACTGACATATCACACAGAGTGGGGAGCACAGCCTATTCTAGCAAGCAATGCAGAGACCTAATCCTGGAAAGGGTGATGGCCCACTAAAGGATACACACAAACATACATTATACAAAAACATACAGGCAATTTACACAGAAAAGGCATGTCCTTTGGGGTTTTTGGTAGGAATATGGATCATCTGTTGAAAACCCGCAATGAAACTGTGAGGAAAAGGATGCACAGAGAAATCAAACCAGAGAATGAAGAGCTGTGAAGCAGTAATTTGAAAGACATTTACAATTACATTTATGCGGTTTCTGTTTCTAACAAGTTTTTTATTCAATTGACTTGTCATCTCCAAAGTCAGCTTTCACTGCATGTTAAATGCCCCTGAACTGTACTAATTCCTCATTCAAACTTTGCTTTCCCATTCCTCCACCTACCAGCTTCTTCCCATCTAGGGAGCAGTCTCCTTAAAAGTGGTCTTACAAATTTGCTTTCAAGGTGCGTCCTTCAATTTTAAGTGATTTTTTTTTTTTTACTGACAGCATTCACCTGAACATAGGCTAGCTCGGGTAGGGAGGCAGGCATGATGGTGTGCGGCGGTTACAGATTCGCAAGTCTAGTAAGGTACATTTGCATTTAGGCATCTCAGCTACTGGATATTCAGAATCACACTAGCTTAGACAGCCTACGAATCTATGCAGCTCAGAGGACAATACCAATATCTCTCTCTAAGCTACTTTTTTCACAGGAACTTGAGGCAAATTTACTTTAAGTTTTTCTGTAACCACCTCATTTGCATTGATTCCTCAGTTCATTTCTTCCTTTTTCATTATATAGTCAATTACTAAGTTCCTTACTTTTTGCTTCTTTTTTCTTAGAAAGCTTTTGTAATTTTTTTTGTCTGTCAAACAGGACTGGCTTTGTTAAACTTCACACAGTGTTCACAAGTAACTGTATTATGATCTGGCACCAAACAAAGTAACCCCTAAAGGTGTCCATATTTAGGGTGTCTATGTGTGTAACATGAGGACATCTGTTAGGGCATTCTGAAAGGGAAGACATACCCACAAGATAAAATACACAAAACAGTTGCCCAATAATGAAGCCATTGCAAGTAATAAAATGAAAATCAGAGAGATTACATTCACGATGAAGGCCGACTGCTGGATGAAGCATGTCAGCATTGAAAACAAAGCTGAAAGGTTAACACTTTCAAAAATTGATGTGGGTGGATACCAACTTTACAATGAGAAACCTGTACCATTGTATGTCAATACCAACATCAGTGCACCAAGTGCTAGCTTTCATGAGAAACAGAAAGTACAGTTGTGTACACTTATCATAAATGTAGATGCTCGAGTGTATTCACTGTTGCAGTCATTACATCTGGGTTATCTGCTTGCAGGCAGCCCTCAGTCGGCCTGATTAACAAAGTCTTGGGTCTTGCGTCGGTTGCTGTCCCTTCTTCCATGACGTCAGGTCGTCAGGGGTATAAAACATGCAGCCGACGCCATTACATCAGTTTTCCTTGCCCCAGATATCAGGTGCCCCCCCTAATGGAAAGCAATTAAACATAAAAGCACAAATATGTACCTCCAACAAAAAAGCAAATACACCAAAAAGGCTCTTAAGCATAATAAAGGAAAGTAGAGGTATAGCCAAAAGAAGTTAGGGGGCTGGAGGGAGGGTAACTAGGACTGCAACAGTGAATACACTCTAACATCTACATTTATGGTAAGTGTACACAACTGTACTATGTTCTTCGTGTTTCACTGTTGCAGTCAATACATTTGGGTAGATTCCCAAAGCTATAGTAGGGAGGAGGAATTTAGATAGCATCAAGGCCAGCTATAAGGCCCTGCAAGACTGCAGTGGCAAAGCCAGCTCTGGATTTAGAGAAAACTGGCAAATGATAATGCTTGGTGAAAGTATGTACATAACTCTAGGTAGCAACTTCTAGGATGTCCCTGGTAGGGATGGCTCTGAGAAAGGCTGTAGAGGTAGATGCAGCCCTGATGGAGTGAGGTCTGATCCCCTGGGAGATAGGTTTTCCATGGTGCTTATAGCAGAAATTAATGCAATGGCTTATCCATTTAGAAATGGTTTGCTTTGAAATAGCCCTCCCCTCTGCCCCTGCAGCAAATGCCACCAGCAGTTGTTCAGATTTCCTTTGAGGTTTAGTCCTGTGCAAGTAGAATCCAAGTTGTCTGTGCGCATCCGAGGAATGCAGTATCCATTCCCCTTTATTCTGTGGATTGGGAAAGAAGTTTGGCAAATGAATGGAATGATTAAGAGCCACACTGGATACCAAACTTGGGCATGAAGGATGGATTGGTTCTGAGGGGACACCCTGTCCGCATGAAAGATGATGAAAGGCTCCACTCCCATAAGGGCCTGTAATTCAGATACCCTTCTAGCTGAAGTGATTGCTAAAAGGAAAGCTGTTTTCCAAGAAAGAAATTTTAAGTCTGCAGTAGCAGCTGGCTCAAAAGGAGGTAGAGTGAGTTTCTCCAAGACAAAGTTAAGGTCCCAGGTTGGGGTTGGAGCTCTCCTGGGTGGTGTCAAATTTCTGGCCCCTCTGAGAAACTGCTTGAGCAACGAATGAGAGAAGAGGGGAGGTTCTGTGTTATAATGAGCTGAAATGGCTGAGGCATGGATTTTAATGGAGGAAAAAGACAGGCCCTTGTGAAGCATCTCAGTTAAGTATTGTAAAATCTGAGGTAAATTGGGTGCTGCTGTGCTCATCCCTTGAGACTGGTTACAGACAGAATCGTTTCCATTTTTCAGCATAAGATTTTCTAGTACTAGGCCTCCTTGGCTCTAAAATGATATGCATCACAGGTTTGCTGAGGGATGGTAAAGGAGAGATTAAGTAATTACCCAGGCTGCAAGGTTCAGTGTTGGAAGCAGAGGGTGCAGAATCTGGTTCTCCTGCTGAGACAGCAGGGAAGGAATCGGAGGCAGGTGCCATGGAGATAACCATAGCACACTGCACAGGAGGGGGTACCAGTGTTGGCACAGCCAGTCTGGAGCAATCAAAATCATCCTTGGTTTGTCCTGTTTGATTTTTAGTAGTACTTTGGAGAGTAGAGGCAGAGGGGGGGAAGGCATAGACTGATAGGTTTTTCCAGCTGAAGGACAGAGCATCCACTTTTCAGGCTTGTATGTGGGGAGTCCTTGTGCAAAATTTGTCCAATTTGTAGTTCTGGGGAGAGGAAACAGGTCTATATCTGGGCTCCCCCATTTGCTTGTCAACATGTTGAAAATCCTTGGTTCCAGTTTCCACTTGTGTGGGTCCATGAGGTTTCTGCTTAGTCCGTCTGCCAGTGTATTTCATTTTCCTGGCAGGAATTGAGCTTGTAGGTGCACTTGGTAGCTCAAGGCTGTGTTCCACAATGCCATGGCTAGTCTGCAGAGGGGTAAGAATGTGTACCCCCCTTCTTGTTTATGTACCACATAACAGTGGTGGTGTCTGTCTTTACCATTAGTTGTCCTGAAAGAATGTGGTCCTTGAAGGCTGTCAGAGCATTCTGTACAGCTAACATTTCTTTCTGATTGATCTGCAAGTGCATTTGACGTGGGTTCCATTTGCCCTGAATGCATTTCCCTGCCAGGTGAGCCCCCTCATGCATAGTCTGTTGCATCTGTTGTTAGGGTTTGGGCAGCAAGGGGTGGTGTGAAAGGTAGCCCCTTGTTTTGGTGGCAGGCCTCTGCCCACCAAAGGAACTCTAGGCGTACGCTAGGTATGATAGGAATCATTGTTTCTAGATCTTGAGAAAGTTGACACCATAGACTTTTTAGATACCATTGTAGTTTCCTCATATGCAGTCTTGCATATGGAATTAGAAGAATGCAGGAGGCCATGAACCCCAAGGCTTGCAGTATTTGTCTTGCAGATAGCAGGGTTTTTGTGGCCACTTGTTTGAAGTAGATTGTCAAATGAATTTGCTTTTCTGGCATGAAGTAACCATCTGGGAAGTTGTATTTAAGCTTGCACCCAGGAATATAATTTCTTGACAGGGTACCAGGTGTGATTTCTTTTTGTTTATAGTGTACCCCCAGACAAGTTAGAACCCTGTTTACAAAGGCCAGATGATTCAAAAGTATGTCCTGGCTTTCTGCCTGAATTAGACAATCGTCTGGGTATGGGTATATTTAAATATTTATGTGCCTGCAAAATGCAATAACTGGAGCTAGGCACTTTGTGAATACCTTGGGTGCAGTTGGGTGCAGTAGATAAGCCAAAGGGCAGTGCAGAGAACTGATAGTGCGTGTAGCCTGCTTTGAAGCATAGGTATCTTCTGCAAGATTCCCTGATTAGGATGTGCAGGTATGCTTCTTTTAAATCTAGTGTTGCCAACCAGACATCTTTGCTTAGCATAAGAAGTAATTGGTGAAGAGTCAGCATCTTGAATTTTGGAATCTCCAGAAAGGTGTTTAGAGTAGACAAGTCCAGGATAGGATGCCATGCATTGTCTTTTCTGGGTACCAGGAAAAGTCTAGAGTAGAAACCTTGTCCCTTTTCCTCTTCTGATACCAGCTGAATAGCCCCCATGCTTAAGAGAGAAAGTACTTGTTTTTGGGCCTCTGCCCACTGATATGGAGTAGGTCTGGCTACCCAGTTGGTGTTGGCAACGTGTGGAAGTGAAGTCTGTATCCCAGGGACACCATATTTAAAACTCATTTGCCCTGGGTAATGAGTTCCCAATTCTTTGCATGAAGAGCAATCTTTCCCCCCAAAGGGGCAGTCCACTGATAAATGCTTGGAAATTTTAAAAGGAAGTCATTGAGACAGTTTACCATAGGGGGGAGTCTTATTATTCCCAGACTTGGAAGTGGAGACCCCCCCACTGCTTAGTTCTGCGAGTCCCCTGAGACTGAAACTTGGGTTTGGCTTGAGAAGACCTGGAAGGGGCTGGAAAGGACCAATTCTTAGAGGGCCAGTGCCTACTAAATCTAAGAGGCTGAACTTGTAAAAAGTCTTTAACAGTTTGCATAGATTTAGCTTTATCTTCCATCTTTTTAAGAACTTCCTCAGCCTTGTTGCCAAACAGGCGGCACTGATTTAAAGGAGCATCCAACAATTTAGCTTTAACATGATCAGGCAAAGATTGCTCCTTAAGCCAAGCATGCCTTCTGAGCACAGACCCAGTAACAGCAGCCCTGCAAGAGGCCTCTAATGAATCAAAACCACACTGCAAAGTATGTTTCCCAACTTGTTCGTCAGAATGCATTAAATCCTGTAATTCTTTATTTTCCACACAGTCAGGAATCAACATAATTTTCTGTTAAAGCAGTCCAATAACATGTTGCTGATATTTTAACATATGAACCTGGCAGTTTAAAGCCCTACTGGCCAAGGCTGCAGAAGTGTAAATCTTCTTACCCCATCTATCCAGCGCCCTGGAGCTTCTATCAGAAGGGGTAGGATTTTTAGCAGTAGAAGCCTTAATACCCTTGGGCCCCTGTGAAATAGTCTCTGGATCTGCAATAGGATTTTTGAAAAGGAACTTGTGGGACTCAGGGACCCTGTAGTATATGTCAGGTTTTCTGGGAGCAGGAGGCAGGGAATCAGGGGCCAAACTAGATTCCGAGAAAGCATCATCAACAATGTCCAGTAAAGGAGAATAGCTAAAGGCTTATGCTGAGGTAGGAGAAGGAAATCCCTAAGCCTCTTTTTTTAATCAGAAACATCCTGGCTTTCCCAGTGGAACTCCTCCCTTAGATTACTCCCTTAGAGTATTTAAGGTTTCCCCAAAAGAAAAATCATCAGAATCCTCATAAGTAGGTAAGGACAAATCCAGATCAACAGAAGAGTCAGAAAAAAAACAGAACCCTGATCAGGAGATTCATAATCAACTTCAGTCCTAAGCCTCTTATGGGGGGGGTGGGGGGGGGTGGCTACCCCTGATTAGAGTTATTAGATCTTCAGCCATTCTTAGCATTTGTTTTTTAATCCTAGAGGCCTGAGCATGTGGCCTGGGTGTCGGTTTTTTAGACATGGATCGAGATTTAGGCCTAAGTAAAGAAGGAGGCGTCAGTTTAATATGCAAGTCCGTAGGCCTGAATACACCCTCAGAAGCCGGTGCCTGCACAACGGCTCCGGATCCATCCAAGATAGAGACATCCGCAGGTTCCATAGTTGATGCATCTCATGGCATATCAGACTCTGAATGGGTCTCAGTAAAGGCCTGCGAATCAGAAGTAGCGGGTATCAGGGGCTGCAAAAGCGCCTCACTGAGTACCGGCAAACTGGCGACTGGCTTAGCAGAAGCGTTGTCGGCAGTTTTGGACCTTGGTGGCCTGTCTCTGTCTTTAGCTTTGTGTTTTTTTGGAATCCCGGTAGTCGGATGGGCTAACCGATGACATTTCTGGATAATTAAACTGAGAACCGAAATATTTAGAGGTGAAAATATACCGACAACGGATAGCGCGCTGATTAAATAAAGCACAAAACCGATGGCAAGGTACGTCGTGGTCAGGGCCTAGGCAAGGAATACAGTACAAATGAAAATCTTTATGAGGTATTTGCTTTCCACAATTAATGCAATTATTAACTTTTACTGACATTGGTAAGGAGCAAGAAAAAGTTTCCCCAAAGGGGTACTTAGCTTTAGTTGAAGACTTTGGTTCTGAAACTCGAAAACGAAAATTTCAGGAGTCAGCCGACCGGCACTTGCGAACTGCTTCTGCTTCGGGCACCGCACGGCAAGAAAGACTGATGTAATGGCATCGGCTGCATGTTTTATACCTCTGACGACCTGACGTCATGGAAGAAGGGACAGCAACTGATGCAGGACCCAAGACTTTGTTAATCAGACTGACTGAGGGCTACCTGCAAACAGATAACCCAAATGTAATGACTGCAACAGTGAAACACGAAGAACATCAGCAAGGATGAAAATGTGTAAACTAACACATTTTCAATTGTAAATGAACTCAATTATTACTATTATTTACTGCAACAGTGAAGCTATTCTGAAATACAGTCACTTAGAAGTTGTGCCAGACTTGAGCATCAAAAACAGGAACCTCCAAATAGGAGATTTTATTTTTATTTTATTTGACAACTAAGATAACATCCTATTTTCAGCAGAGGCCCAAGGAGAAAAGCTCTGTACTGACTTAATATGGTTGCAGTTAACTAAAATTATTGCAAAGCCTAATGCAGAAGAATGTATTACCCAAGTAAAAAATCACAGCTTCAGTTCATACAGTGTAAACTTATGCACACAGTGCAAATATTTCGACAGATACAAGATGAAAAAGATCATCATTAGCAGCTAAAGGATTCACAAGCTGCAGTTCATAGAGATGACATTAAACACAGTGTGTAAAATGTTTGGAACAGAGATGACTAGATACCACAGCGTAGGCAAAACTCTATTTGTTCTTAACCTAATAAATGGATTTATTATGTTCAGAGAGAAGGAATAAGTAAGTAGTACGCTGGAGAGGGGGGATACTAGTTCAGCTTGGAGTAGTGCAGAAGCAGAGGAATGTCTGTTTTTAAATAGCTTTTTAGTAGACGTTTGAAGTTGGAAATGTTACAGGCAGATCTAATTATACAGATAGAATTCTAATTTTTAGTGACACAGTAGGAGTACAGACTGGCCACAGGAATTGTGGGGTTTACATATGTTGAAAAGATGTTGCTCATTCATAGTTCAAAAGTGATCACAAGGGTAACAACCAAAGTGGGCCTTTCCAAGCCTAGCCATGCTTCCCAAACTGAGAATCAAACCTTGTACATTGTGTCTGTAAGGTAAACAACTTCGCTATTATGCCAAACTCCAGAGCAAAATAGTTTATTACTGTGGTAGAAATGGAAAACAGGAATAAAAGCAGGGCAGGTTTCGGCCTTCTGAATAATGCTGTATGTGGAGATAAACTGTAAGTAATTAAGTGGTGGGGGCAGTTCGAGCCAATTCAATGCCTTAAGGCTATACAATGGCGGATGTGGTATTGTTTTTGTTGGTGGCAAATGTTGCAACCTTATTATAGCATGCCTCCAGATTACTTTTAACTGTAGCCTGAAGGTTAGTTAAGATGGGTGCACTGTATAAGACAGGTGGGAGAAGGTAAGTATATGAATACGTCAGGACTGAGGCTCAAACTGTGTGGAGAGCAGACATGTATTGGGAAGGCACAAAGGCTAGTCAAGTCCTCTCTCACAAACGTGGGAGCGAGAGCATGACATATAACCTGCACTAGTAAGAGGTGTAGGCAATCCAAAAACTGGAAAAGACACAGGTTTGGTATGCCCCACTAGCAAAGAATGGCACTTCATGACGTGCCAGTAGGGGGTACAACACAGCCAGGGCACAGGTTCCACAAAAGTTTTCAAGCCACACCAAAATGGAAATATCAGAGGAAGAACCCAAGTGCTACCAAAAGTTATACTTCACAAACGGTGTCTGAGTCAGAATATCCTGGCACTATTCTTCTTTACTCTTACCCAATCCTCTTAAACCAAATATAGAACCAGAATAAATGAACAAACACATTCTTGCCAATACCCCTTCCACAGCTGCCATCTTCTTGGCCGAGATGGCTAAGATGGCTATTAAAGTCTTGATGTCTTCATTGAATGGCTGAAATGCTGAAACTTTTAAAAATGTATTGCTGTAGGACACCTCCAGGCAGTGCAGTGCTGGTGAAGGTCTTGGCCTGTGGTTGACTGCACAAACTTATGGCAACCTTAAGCGACTTAACTCATTACCTCACTTACTCCAGGATGTTCACTGTTGGGGCTAGTCCTGCAGCAAGCCAGAACATACAACTCCTGTGTTGGTGCAAGCAGGCATATGCAGTCCTATGTAAGTGGTTGTGGTGGCAGCAGCCATAACAGAGCCATTAGGTTTAACATTAGATGCATGTCAAAACATGTCAGTGAGTTATCCTGCACAGCTGTTTGTATACCATAATCATTACAAACAATAATGCACAACTGTTTTAATGCTGTGCAAGTGGCTGCCTGCATGATGCACACTTTACATAGCATATTTACTACATAGCTTCCATTATTTAGCAGACTGTGTGTTAGAAGATTCTGTCCATTTATTATGTTGTGTGCAGTACAATCACACATTTCAGGGACAATGTATCCACACAAACAGCAGGGACATTACACAAATTGTTCTGCATACAAGTCCAAGAGATGCTGTCATTAATCCACTGTGCAAAAATACATGGTCTAATATGTGGCTTGTGCTGGTAGTAATGCTTCACCCGGACCATTCCCATCTTCAGCAAGATGAAGGTCACATTCAGTCACTTCCTTTGCCATGCCACCTACACGATGACCTACTGCCAACCCTGAATGCAAACATATGTTTTACAGCATAGTCTAAACAGGGAATGCATGCACAGTCTTGTCCAGTGTACATTGTAGCACAGCTCTTGAGACAGCCATGAAATTTAACTACATCTTCAGGTTAACAAATACACACCCCACCACTGTAGGAATCTGGTCATCAGCCTGGCTGTACCTCTGCAAAGCATGCCAACAGAGAAATCAGACAGTACAGTAAACTCTCAGTTAACCAGAACTCAAGCAACCGGAAAAAAAATATTGAAGAAATATAGTACAATTTTCTTATGTTGCACTTTCTGCACCCCCCCTTGCAGAAACACACCTTACGTTTTTAGAGTTTTAAAAAGGAAGATAGGAAATTCCCTCTCTCTCCCCAATCTGAGAACAAGTCAAACCAAACAAATAGTATAAGGTACAGTATAAGTCAGGCCTATTTTTAATAGTAACTCTCAAACAACCAGAAAAAATAAGTTATGTACTCACCATAACGTTCCATCTGAGTAGTTATACTTAATTTTTCTGCAACCTGTGGGTATACAGATCCATACTGGATCTGAGCCGGCAACTTTCTTTCTAGCATCTGCTCCAAGCTCCGAGCTCCTCCCCCTACCCATAATACACCATCTCCTATCTTCCCTCAGATCGAGTTTGCTGCAACTATACATATTAGCAACTCATCTAAATAGCCTAAAATGTTTAATCACATGAAAAGGTCAGGGGGACGGAGGGTGGGAAGGTTGCAGAAAAATGAAGTATAACTACTCAGATGGAACGTTATGGTGAGTACGTAACTTCTTTATCTGAAGTAGTTAACTTCATTTTATCTGCAACCTGTGGGACAGAGTCCCCAGCTACTCAACAAATCCTGGGAGGCCCTCATGGAAGGATATTCCTGAGCACTGCAGAGCCAAAGGATGCTATCCCTCTGGAAATCAGATCTAACTTGTAATGGGAGATGAAAGTATGAGAATTTGCCCAAGTTGCTGCTGCACAAATGTCATCCAAAGGAACCCAAGGCCAAAAAGCAGCGGAAGTCGCCATGGACCTGGTATAGTGAGCTTTAATCAGACCAGGAGGAGATAACCCCTTGGCTTCGTAAATGTGTAGAATGCAAAGAGTGATCCATCTGGCTAAAGAAACCTTGGAAATGGCCTTGCCCAAACGAGGTTTGGAAAATGAGACAAATAATTGATCGGACTTATGGAAGGGTTGCATTCTATGAAGGTAGAAACGAAGTTGTCTATGAACATCTAACAAATGAAGTTTATGTTCCCCTTTGTTCTGAAAATTTGGAAAGAAAATAGGAAGATTCATTTTTGGTTTATGTTTGATTGAGATGCCACTTAGATCCACTGATACAGCAGGTTCAAAAGGAGGAGATACTAATGACTGAAGAACCAAAGTGAGATCCCAAGGAGGAACCGAATCTTTGATGGGAGGACGCAGAAGGAAGGTGCCTTTGAAAAAGTCTTTACATAGCCTAGAAGAGGTGAGTGCAATCTTATTCTCACCTTCATGAAAATTAGAAATGGCTGCCAGCTGTACTTTCACCGTGGAGGAGCTAGCTCCTTGCTGAAAAATACTAATTCCAACACCGCTGGAACAGGGGCTGTAAAAGGATCCAGGTTTCTCTGAGAGGCCCAGATAGAGAAACATCTCCATTTACTGTGATAGACCTCCCTAGTGGAATCTTTGAGAGAAGCCACTAGTATAGATTTTACAGGAGATGAAAGACCGAGAGTCCTGGAAATCAAGGGAACTGGAGCAGCCAAGCTGTTAGCTTTAGACTGTCCAAATTGGGAGGGTAAGCACCCGAAGGATGAGAGATTAGATCTGGACAGGGGATCCAGAATCCACAGAGGTGCTAGAAGGTGAGACCAAAGGAAGGGGAGCCAAACTTGACGAGGCCAGAATGGGGCAATGAGGATCCCTATGCACCCCAGTCGACAGGCTTTCTGAAGAAACTTCGGAATGAGTGGTAACGGTGGGTAAGCATACAGTAACCCGGGGGGCCAAACATGGACTAGAGCTTCTCTGGGGGCATCCCCTGGTGATGGAATCAGAGTGAAGGACGCGCTGCACATCTCATTGGAAGGAGATGCAAAGAGATCGCAGCAAGGCTGTCCCCATGCAAGGAATATCTCCTCCACTACTGACTGTTTCAGACACCACTCGTATGGCATCAGAATAGCCCGACTCAATCTGTCGAGCTAAAATGTTGGAGCATCCCGAGATGTGTGTTGCAATCAGAAACCAACCGGTGGAAATCGCCCACTCCCACACTCTCATGGCCTCACGACACAGAGGATAAGATCTGGTTCCCCCCTGCTTGTTGATATACTAGACAACCGACATGTTGTCTGACTGAATTGCAATTGAACACAGAGGAAGGACAGTGTGGAAGGCTTTCAATGCTAAAAGCACTGCCCTCATCTCTAGAACATTTATGTGCAACTTGGTCTCTATCTGGGACCACGTGCTCTGGACTGTCCTTCCCAAACAGTGTCCCCCTCACCAGAGTTGGGAGGCATCCGTGGTCACTGTGGCTTGGGCTGGAGATGGCACAAAAGGGCATCCTGCTGCAACCTCTGGTGAAAGGAGCCACCAAAGGAGAGACGTCCTGCAGGTGTGACTGATCCTTATTGGAAAATCCATGGGCAGGTCTAGCCAAGATCATTGGGCAGCTAGAGTCCATTGAAGGACCCGCATATAGAGGCGTGCGCAAGGGAGAATAGAAATCGAGGCAGCCATGGAGCCCAGGGCCCGAAGCAAATCGCTCGCCTTTGGAAATTTGAGGTTCACGATTAGAGCGATGTAGTACCCAAGTTGTGAGATCCTATCTGGTGTGAAGAAAACTTTTAGCTGCAAAGTGTCTAGCCGTGCCCCGATGAAGTCTAGAACTTGTACTGATTGCAAAAGGGATTTTTGGACATTGACTGTAATCCCCAGCCGATCTGTCAAGAGGAGAATGTAGTCTCGAGCCAGACGAAGAAGAAGCTTGGTGGACGCAGCGAAGAGCAGGTCATCCAGGTAAGGAAATACCTGAATTCTCTGAAGCCTCAGGTGAGCTGCTACTACTGCCATTACCTTGGTGAACATCCTGGGGGCTGTGGTGAGACCAAAGGGTAGAACTCTGAACTGGAAGTGACTGGCTCCCAGTTGGAAGCGAAGAAATGCCCTGGAGCTTCTGTGGTCCTTGATATGGTAGTAAGCATCATGGAGGTCTAATGAGCACATCCAGTCACACTCTCAGAGATAAGGTAAAATGGACTACAAGGTGTCCATCCGGAACTTTTGTTTGGTGGCAGACAGGTTCAAAGTTGACAGGTCCAAAATGGGTCTGAGGTCCCCCCGTCTCTTTTGGCACTAAAAAGAACCTGGAGTAAACGCCTAATCCGGACTGGTCGAGGGGGACCGGTTTGATGGCTCATTTGTGAAGCAGCTTTGAAACTTCTAGAGCTGTGGCCTCCCCGTGAGCAGGTGGGACATCCGGGAGGGGTCTTGTAGCACTTGGCGGGGCAAGAAACGGGATAGTGTAGCCTCTGGATATTATTTGTAGCACCCAACGATCTGCAGTTATGGACTCCCATGCCACTGGGTGCAATGATAATCTCCCCCACGACTACCTCCACAGTACGACAGTCGGGCAACCCCTCAGGGCTGCTGAGTGGGCCTGTCAAAAAAAGGTTCCCTAGACCCGAAGTTCCTGGGACCCCCCCCCTCTACCTTTGGGTCGGCGTCGATCCTGTCCCCCTCTGCCTCTGGACAAGAGTGTCACGTACTGTCTTCCCGAAAAGGCTGTCGTAGGGAGCATTATTTAAAGATGCCTTGAAAGGGTCCGCAAACTGACACAACGTGGGCCAGGTGTGACGCCGCATAGCTACGCCTGTCCCAGCCACCCTAGCTGCTCCTTCCATGGTGTGGGAAAGGAGACGCATGGACGTGTTTGATACCGACTTCAGAGTCGACATTTTCGCAGAGAACAGATGCTTGTCCTGCTGCGATAAGGACTCTGGGGGAGACTCAGCGAATTCCGAAACAAGGTCTGGCTGCAGCCATATCACATGTGCCAAACAGTTTAGCGCATGGATGGAAAAAGTCACTGACGAATAAACGGGCTTCCCAAGCCTATCCACTGACCTGGACTCCTTGTCCCGTGGGTGGACTGAGGAACTCTCTTGTGCCAGTTCCTTCTTGTTGGCTGCTGTGACCACCATAGTATCAACGGGGGCTCCTTTAGACCAAGGTTGTCTGTCGGTGGGAGGAGAAAGAATCTTGTCAGGGTGTTTGGGGATGGGCTCTACAATGTCAGGCTCCTTCCATGCCCATGTGGTGATAAGGTCCACCAAGAGGTCCGTAGGAGGGGACACCCAGGAAGTAGATGGGCCCATGCCAAAGGCCTACAGGAACACGGACTCATCCGTAGAAGGTTTTAGGGCTGACCAACCTCCCCTCTGGCGGAGGATCTACATGATGTCTCATAAGGAGACATCTTCGGGAGGTGACCTGGGGGAACGTTCTCCATCTAAATCCGTGTCCATAGTGAGGGAGTCAGGGGAGTCCAAGTGACTCCTTTTGCACTTGCGCTTATGGGGGCCCTCTTCAGTGGGACTCTCTGAAGAGGACTCATGAGCCGCGTGGGGTTCCTCAAGGGGAACAGCCTGGGGCTCCTCTGGCACGGGCTGTCCCTGAGACAGGATGAAGGGAGTGGTTGCCAAATCCAGTGGAGTCTAGGTGGAATCAAGGAAATGGGCTGTGGTCTCAATCCCTGGGAGAGAACCCTCTCCACCACTTCGAACGCCGAAGGAGAGCGTACCTCCTTGGACCCAGCAATGAAAAAGCTCTTCCTGGGTCCGAAGCAGGGATCGGAGCCGAAGCGAGGATAGCCCAAGGTCCAAGGGAACGGTTCGGAACCGAAAAGGTTGGAGCCGGAGATGGATCCATTCCCTCAGGTCCAACTATCTATCCACGTCTCCGAGAGTCGTTTGGATCCAAACTGGCCGGATCTGAGGAACTCAAGGTAACAGCCAGAGTCGAGGTTGGTGGAACCGTCGGCACCGAGCTACCAGCTCCAAAGAGTCTCAGATCCAAGAACCCCGAAAACAGCCGCACGGATTGGGGAATGAGACATGGGGTGGAAAAAGGGCATGGAGTTCCCCCCTCCAGAAGGAGAGGGGCCTGGCAAGACTCCCATCTATATTTGGGTCTGAATGAATCTCCGCATCATCCTGTCCATGCCCAAGTCTGATAGGCACTGAGTCGATCGCGAAGAGGCGACCGACTCGGATCTGGCTGGTCTGTGCAGTAAGGGTGAAGAAGGCCTCGCATCAGAAGACTCCAATGGCTCCGGCGAGAAACAGGGTGATCAGAGCCTGGAAGAAGCTGGCCTCAAAGTCTTGGATGGTGTAATAGGGAAAGATTCCCTATCCGGGGACCTCTTGCAAGGCCTATCCCTCTTCCTCTCTTTATCCTCCTTGCACCTTTCTCTGTCCTTTTCTTTTTCTCTTTCTCTTGCTTTTTCTTTTTCTTTACCTTTGCCTTTGTCGCCCCCAATACCAGAACAAGTGGGAGTTTGAGTCCCTGTCTGAGTGGGTGGTTGGGTGGGAATACCTGAGACTGTGGCCATGGCAGAATCCACCATGGAGGCAGGGAGAAGACCCTTGGCAACTAACTTAGCCTTCCTGCCCCTGACGGCCCACAGGTTAAAGCCTGCAATGGGGCACTCTCAAATGTATTACACACAGAGTGTGACCATTAGCCGGTGAGAGCTTATGGCCACACACTGTGCATTTTTTGAAAACCGACAGGCTGATCAGCCATAGTCTAACACTAATCGCCACTCCCTAAAGATAACACGCACACTGACACATGCTGAAGGGAAGTGGGCCTAGAACTACTTTCAACAATAATAAAACTTTTTGACAAACAGCGTACACTAAAGGGGGGAGGAAGGGAAAACTACCACTTGCACACAAAAACAGAACTAACCTACTTACTTATCCCTGAAGCTTAGAGCAAAGGAGATCACGATGCTTACTATGGCGTGGCAAACGAGATCTGAGGGAAGATAGGAAATGGTGGTGTACTATGGGTAGGGGGAGGAGCTCGGAGCTTGGAGCAGATGCTAAAAGAAAGTTGCCGACTCGGATCCGATATGGATCCATATACCCACAGGTTGCAGATAAAATGAAGTTAACTACTTCAGATCTACAGTTATCCAACATATACCAATCCCCAAGGGTGCTGGTTAAATGAGAGTTTACTGTATCATCTATGGTTATAAAGAGTAAGTTTTGGGGTAAGCTATGGAACAGGCTCCCCATCCACGTGAAGTAGAGTTCCTCCCTAATCCAATTCAAGTGCAACTTGGACAATTGGATGGGAAACTGGAAATTCATCCCTAGTTTGGCACCTATGTCTCTAATACAAATGGGTAACCTGTAAATGGTTCCTCTCCCAGGCCCGTGCTTACATTTATCAAGGGTGTCAGAACTTGTCAAAGATACGGGATGCATGGTTAGGCTTAAAAAGGCCCTTGTGGTCGTTAGCCTAGTAAACACCTAAGAACCTATGAAGCTGCATTACTTATGGTATACATAAAAAACCTATAAGAGCTCTCAATAATTTTGCACAGTAACCTTTAACCTTATTGCTTTGCTGATGGCTGTGGCTAGGACTAGTGCAGCACTTCCAGGCATATCTGCATGATGTCCTTGTAACATGCTTCTCTGGAAGGAGGCTTGATGCATGTCATTCCTCTCCCACATATGGGCAGCAAAGGCATTCCAAAGAGATCTGCAGGAT
Source organism: Protopterus annectens (assembly GCF_019279795.1). Lineage (NCBI taxonomy): Eukaryota > Metazoa > Chordata > Ceratodontiformes > Protopteridae > Protopterus > Protopterus annectens. Next base: position 176,649,732 of record NC_056743.1, read on the forward strand.
ACATCTGTGCTGATGCTGTCAGCACTACACACATGCTAGATGATGATGCTGTAAGCTGATTTTTTTTCAAGTCAGCCACCACCATAGCAGCTATGGGAAGTAGACTATTACAGCACTGAGATCAAATGCCCTCTGCATCAGTAGAGAACTACAACCCTATGGAATTCCCAGCTTTTGAGGGGATATAAAGTAATGTGATATACTATTTCATGTGCTTCAGCAACACGTAGGGGCTATACCTAACATCCTTGATGCAGATGACAGAAATATATACTTAGTGTATGATCTACAGGCTACTGGAAAGCTCCTCTGGCTACAGTGGGGAGGATTCAACTTTGTATCCAGCAAAATGTTTCAACAATGCTATGTGCCACGATGAGCGTCTGTACGTCACAATTGGTAGCCAGGGCAGACTTTTTACTCTGTACTAGTTTACAGGATCTCAACTGACTAATGTTAATAGAACTATATGTCACTTTGGCTGGGCTAGGTGTTGCACCTGCAACCATTCTGTATTTCCTGTCCAGTAATACGAGTTCATATATAATGGGCACTCCAAAAGCATCAGCTGTACAGCTGCAACACTGTAAATGATGCTGAATGTTACATGATGTTGTGCAGGCTATAATGTTGCTATGAAACCCAAAGTGTAGCCCAGACAAGTTAAGTTTCAGTAACTTAGGCACTGGAGGAGTTAAACAAGAGAAGGACAGGAGTGACTTAACATAACTATCTTGCCTCTCTATGGGGATGAAGATCAAGTTAAATCCCTAGAGGACAAAGAGGACCCCCCCCCAGTGATATGGACTGATGCTGCTAGCACAGATAAATGAACACGAACAAACAAAAGGCACAATCAGCTTACTAGGAGTGAAGCCAAGTCAGATGTGCTATGGTTTCTGTCATGCTCAACACTGCTTCATTTTACATTACCTGTTTGCAAACCCTTCTCATATTGAAGACACCTTCATTTGCAATGTGCTTTGTCTCACTGACATTGCTCTCATCTTTTACTGACTTCTGCAATGCAAGACATCTTGACCTAGATTTATTTTCATGAGCAGCAAAGCTGCAGAATGACTCCAGAATAATGCACAAGAAACCCAGCCAATGACATGTAACACAAGATTAGATTTAGCACATTTTTTGCTGAATGCATTCATTAAGTAATAATTTTAAATGCTTTATTTGCTTTCTAAGACTGCGGTGGTGGTGCTGCGGTAGCGTTGTCATCTCACAGCAAGACGTTGTGCCGTTCGATTCTCAGCTGGAACGTCTTCTGTGTGGAGACATGCGTGAATGGGCATACCTTCGTTGAAGGTTGTGCCTCAGGGCTGGCAAACTTGGCACGTAAAAAATCTACTGCCAATCATTAGCGGACCGGAGTTCCGTTGTGGCGACCCCTAACCGGGAAAAGCCGAAAGACACACAAAAAAAAAATTTGCTTTCTAAGACACTGAGTGCAACTGTAAGGTACACATAGGTCCAGGCTCCCTTAAAATGTAACCAAGCAAGTATATGATCTAAATAATAGAATTTATTTGAAATGAATAAATGTGAACCATTTTATCTGATGAAGCCCTAAACACAGGATGACTGTTTATTATAGTTTAGTATATGTACTTTATTTGGCGGCTGTGGTGGTGCAGCGGTTAGGTTAGCGTTGCCGCCTCACAGCAAGAGGTTCTTCGGTTCGATTCTAGGCTGGGATGTCTTCTGTGCGGAGTCTGCATGTCCTCTCTGTGGTCGCATGGGTTTCCTCTGGGTGCTCCGGTTTCCTCCCACATCCCAAAGACATGCTGTAGGTGGATTGTATACTCTAAATTGGCCCTAGGTGTGAGTTTGTGCATGTGTGTGTCTTCCATGGAAGGTTGGGCGCCGGGCTGGCAACTCAACAGTGTAAAACTCTACTGCTAATCATGAGCGGACAGGTGATCCGCTGTGGTGACCCCTAATCGGGAAAAGCCGTAAGAAGAAGAAGTACATGTACTTTATTCCATTTCAGCAATCTGATAAGCATTTTTCTTTTAATTTAGCATATTAGATTGAACAATGGAGTTAACTATTGCACCATATGTACACAGATGTGACAAAAGGCTCAGAGATGCTGCAAATGGAAGGGGGTGTTAAATTTAAAGACATCAGTCATATAACTGATGATAAAGAAACTTTAAAGTTACATATCAATTTATATGCTGCAAATTTAACATTAAATAATTCATTAATGTCCTTATGTGCATGCCATATTTCCACAAATTTTTTAAAAAAACTTTCAGTATGCAACTAAATCCTGTACGACTTAACAAGGGAAGGCACACAGTTTGCTCGAATATCACAAACCACATAATGAATGATAGTCAAACCCATATCACTGCCTCAATGCCATTAAATAATCAAGAACATTGAAACATCTGACTACTGAGCAGGCACAAACACAAACTCCTCAAAAACCTGCTTCCAAACCCCCCCCCCCCCGGGGGGGGGGGCTTCTTTGTGCCTCCCAGCACCTTCTGCTAATTATTTATACTTTATCAACCCTGAAATCACAAAAACATAAGGCAAGGAAAATATCTGGTATTATGCAACACCAAGTGCTTATGCACTCTGAGCCTGCATAATCTCCTACATATGTAGCCATTTAACTAGTTACAAAAACATATGACTACTGCTCAGTGACCAGGCTACCCAGACTCTTGCAATACTTGATAAAAGAAGACCTTCAATAAGTAGGACTTGAACAGAATATAGTCACTGATTTGTCCCACAATTTGTCTCTCCTGATCCCCTCTTAACTGCTAAAGTATTAATGAAGGCCTACAAAGAAAAACTCCACTCTGCAATTTTTCAAGGTCACAGTACACAAAGCATTATCAGTAAGCTCCATAAAACATAAACCAAACATGGATAACATAGAAGACATGTCTGCATAAATACATCAGGGTGGCACAGTTGGTCGCTTTGTGACCTTACAGTTCCTGGTTCCCCAGCTTGGTTCCTGACTGGAGTGCCCTACGTGTAGAGTTTGCAAGCATTTCTCCAGGTTCTCTGGTCTCCATCCACATTCTAAAGACATACTGTATGTGAAATGGCAATCCTAGAAAATGCCCACAGGTGCGAGTGCTTGTATGTGTGTAATGTGTGTATGTGTATACATGTGTGTGTGTATAGATATATATATATATATATATATATATATATATATATATATATATACGTATGCACACACATATATATATATATATATATATATATATATATACATAGATATATATATATATATATATATATATATATATATACATAGATATATGTATGTATGTACAGGCATACATCAAATAGATACACATATGTATATATGTGTGTATATGTATACACACACACACACATATATATATATATATATATATATATATATATATATATATATTTAGATATGTATATAAACACATGCATATACACACAAATATAAAACATACATATGTTGTAGGTGTGTATTTTATATATCATACACATATTACAGCAAACAGTACAGAATGTATAGTGGGAAACTGTAATAAAAGATAAGATAACCACAGGGTATAGTTCTTCAAGAAACTTAAGAATGATTAGGAAGTGCTGGAACACAAAGTCAGAATGGTCATTCCTTACTTGTGTACAAGAAGAAGGGGAAACGAGTGACAACTTGTGCTAATTTTAGCTAGCTAATCAGCTCAATTAAGTGAAAGTTGAGAAGGGAAGATGAGTTAAATTTGGTTACTCTACAAGTCTACTGAGGGGTCAATGTCTGTGGATGCACCAAGACCTTTTCTGAACAGAGTGATGTACTGCTGTGATATCATATCCTTAGTAAAGTTCAAATGTGCTTATTCTGTGCATAAGAAAAAGAAAATACATTTTCAGATGGAGGCTAGAGGGATTTGTGAGGGTGATGCCATCTATTGTCTGCTGCTAATGCTTAATAAATATTGTGGTATGCCAGACAGCACGACTGTAACACTCTAGTGTTGGGAAGGACACTGGAGTATTGTTTTAAGGTCAAATTTTCATCCATGAATACTCCCACGTACATCAAATCATATACTAATTCTCTATGGGAAACCATTATATTAGTAATACAGATTATATTTCTCTTTTGTTTTAGCTATGTAGTTTAAAAGAAAGCTTGTCAACACTTTTGCTACAAAGTTCAAGTAATCAACTTGCTTAAGACCCATGTTATTACATATGAGCTAGAAGGCATGCTTCTCATTCCACACAGCACAAAGTCAGGAATTTACAGTAGCTACACATCTAAGCTAACTGGCACAATGCAACAAACACAGGTCATGCTGAAACTTTACAGAACCAAAACAATCAAAGTCATTCAGGTGGTAGGAAACGTGATATCTGGGTGCCTACTGTAAGATATTCAAAACATTGACCACAGAATTGTTTAACTGCAGCACACTGTGGGAATGTATAACAAGTCCAAGACTATAGTTACCTTGAAGTACTGCCCTTACTATGAGTTACAGTGACTTCAGAGTTAGTATATACAATGAATACAGAGGTGGGAGCATAGCCTCGTCAATGCTGAAGGGTGAGGAAAGGCAAAAAATGCTTTACACATATAACTTTGGATTCTGCAGTTTATTGTTCTGGACATTAAATCAGACTAAGTTCTATATGAAGGCACAGCTAAGTGATATAATGACACACTGCAGCAAACACTGTACAAGAGGAATAACTGCACAATGCCAAAAGAAAAAGACTGTGAGTGACCTACATAGTTAACAGATGAAAAGACATTTCCACAGAAAAAAATTCATCTTTCTTTGCCAAACAAGTCAATTTTGTGCTGTAAGACAAGAAGTACTTGCATTGTATGAGCAAAAACTAAATGAGGAACTCTCTAACAGATCTGCATGACAATTGCCTTCCCTGGTTGGTTGTGACATACATGAGTTCTTACCTTTCTTAGTTCCCTGAGGGAAACATTTTGTCAGCGTTATGCAGTATGTTACCTGTTGTGACTCCCCAGCCCTGGCCCAGTAATCAAGGAGCCTCAATCCTCACCACTGGCAACAGTGGGGGATGTACACGCTGGGAGGATGACAAGTACAAACACAGTGAAGTGCAATTTTCCTTAACAGCACACAGAGACCACAGTCAATCTGGGGCTGGTTTCTCCCTCTCTCTCCAAGATCCCCAATAAGACTCTCCACTGGCATAGCTACAGAGTATAGATCTCAGCGGAGTGGCCAAGCCAAGACCTCCAGCACCCTCTCTGTCCAACCAGTGCTGTCTCTGCGAAAGTAGCTGGCATACAGATCTCTTTAAGATTTGATACACACACACACACACACACACACACACACACACACACACACACACACACACCTGGGAGAGGCTGGCACAGGTTTACTGGCTATGCCCCCTTTTGCACAGCCTATAAAGGTAGTTCGGACTACCACCAGCCACTCCTTATCAGCTACTTTAAGGCTCTTAACAAAGGGTGTCCAATCTTACTGTGAAATGCTACTAAAATGGTAGTTTGATCAAGAGCAAGGCTATTAGGAGTGGCCTGCACAGTGTCACCAAATAGATATGCAAGTACTCTAAGAGCTTAAAATATGTCTCACAAATATCAGCCACAATGACAGGTTTAATTATATATAATAAATAATAAAACAAGAAAGTAAACACAGTTACTTCAGAGTTCAAAATCACATGAAATATTTAAAATATTGCAGGACAGACTCAAATAAAGAAACCATCTAAGCTATACTTCACTATATTCCTAACTGTATCTAAGAGAAATCACTGTCCACCTGTGTCCCTAAGTCGCTCATCACACTTTCAGTGTTTAGTGTACTGCCACCTATGTAGTAATTGATGGGTACATGTTTTTTTCCCAAAGGGGATAACTAAATAATCTGAAGTAGTTAACTTCATTTGTGCATCAACCTATGGGTACCGAGCCGGCAGCTTCAAACAGCTTAGATCCGAGCTCCAAGCTCCTCCCCTTTACCCATAACCCCCTGCTATCCCTTCCTGACCTCAGATCTCATTTGCCGCAGTTCTCAACAGCAGCTTTGAAACAAGATTCCAGGCGTAGCGTAGGAGTTTTGTGAGGAAAACCTTTTTTTTTTCATATTTTGTTAAAAATATTGTTGTGTGAGAGTGTCTACATAGTTAGCTTAGCTTACAACTGTTTTTGTTAGTCACAGTTAGTGTATTCTCTCCCCGTGTGTGTGTTAAGGTGTGTCCGTGTTTTGGGGCCTAGCGTGTGGGTTAAGAAAATGTCTGAGGCTCCCAAATCTTTCTTTTCCAAATGTATCGAGTGTGGCCATAAGCTGTCCCCAGCAGATGGCCACACTCGGTGCATTATTTGCCTTGGGGTTGAACATCTCACTTCGGGCTGCTCTATTTGTGCAGCATTCAACCCCAGGGCCATCAGGGACAGGAGGTCGAAGCTGATCCTGGCGGGACTGTTGCCCCAGGACTCGGCTTCGTCCTCCGGCCCCCTCTGTGGCTTCTGCCGAGGTTTCGGCAGCGCCACCTTCTCTCCCTCTGGCTGGGACTCACCCTCCCACCCTTGGCCAAGAGGAGAGGGAAGCTAGGAAGGAGAAGCGGAAGCATCACAAGAGGCGAGCCAAGACCTCTTCCTTGGCTCCGCCATCTAAATGAGCTTCTCCTCCTATTGCCTCCGGATCTTCTCCTTCCCGGCTCCGTTCTCCTTGTTTCTCGCCGGAGGAGGAGGAGACCCGGTCGCCTTCGAGGTCATCGAGGCGGCATTCCTGGCCCGCCTTGGTGGCCTCGTCGAGGTCTACCCGTAGCATCTCTGACACAGATTTGGACCAGATGATGTATAGGTTTCTCCAGGCCCAGATGCAGATGGGAGTGCTCCTGCCCCTCCCCCACCAGGGGGGGAGCTCAACCCCCTTTTTCGTCCCGATAGCTCCTTCTCCGACCCACTATCGGAGCTCGGAGCCTTCGGAGCCGGGTAGCGTTGGAGCCAGGGGAGCATCGGCGCCGATAGTCTCTGGTACTTCGGCTCCGATGGTGCCCTCGAGTCTATTGGGTCCCTTTTCTTCGGAGCCGAGAGCTGAGCTTCGGATCTGGAGGTGTCAGCATGACTTCGGCTCCGTCGCGGTCGAAGCATGCTGGCCCTACGGATCCTACCGCCTCGGCGCCAGCCCCGATCCACACGTCGGATCCGAGGGAGGGTCTGCTCTCGGATCCGATAGGGAGCAGCTCTCCTTCGGCATTCGACATTGTGGAGAGGGTATTGTCGAGGGACTCCAGGCCCCCGGCTTCGGCTACGGCTCCACCCTGCACTCCCTCTCAGTCGGGTCTACCTTCCATCACCCGGTCCCAGGGACAGCCTGCACAAATGTCCCAGATTGTTCCCTTGCCAGAACAGGATGTAGTTGGGTGAGGCCTCCTCGGACAGCCCCCCCCCCCGAGGAGGTCCCTCACAAACGCAAGTGCAAAAGGAGGCACTTGGACTCACCTGAGTCCTTGACAGAGGACACAGACTTGGAGGAAGGGGAAGGTTCCCCAAGGTCACCCCCCCGAAGACGTCTCCTTTGGAGACATCATGGAGATGCTTCGGATCAGAGGGGGGTGGTCAGCCCCAAAAACCTGCCTCTGACGAGAATGTGTTTCTGGAGGCATTTGACGCAGGCCCATCTACCTCTTGGGTGTCCCCTCCCGCCGACCCCCTGGTAGACTTGATTACTACCAGGGCGTGGAAGGTAAGAGCCCATCCCAAAGAGAACTGACAAAATCCTCAGCCCCCCTTCGGATAAGTCATGTTGGAGCAAGGGAGCCCCGGTAGATGCCATGTTGGTGGCGGCCGCCACCAAAAGGGAACTGGCCCAGGAGAGTTCCTCGGTCCATCCTCCAGACAAGGAGTCTCGGACAATGGACTGTCTGGGGAAGCGGATGTTCGCTTCAGCCACCTTTGCTGTGAGGTCGCTGAATTATATGGCACACGTGATACGACTCCAGCGGGATCTCATTAAGGAATACGCTGGGTTGCCCCCAGAGTCCATGTCGGTGGAGGATAAGAAAGTGTTCTCAACCCGAATGGCCACTCTCAAATCTATCTCTAATACCTCTATACGGTTACTATCCCATGCCATGGAAGGAGGAGCTAGAGCCAGCGGAGCTGGCGTCGTCCTATGGCGACAGGCGTGGCTCCATCACTGTGAACCCTTCAAGGCATCATTCGCAAATGCCCCGTTTGATGGTTCTGCCCTTTTTGGCAAGACCGTACGCGACACATTGGTCCAGAGCGAGAAAAATGGGAAGACGTTGTCTGCCGGAGTCTGCTTCTCTGCTCCCCCAGAGGTCCTTCGCGAGGAACCAAAAGGGACAGAAGAAGATGTGGTTCCGGAAATCTCAACAATCCCGTTTTGCTCCGGACCCCTCGTCCTTCAGAGGCAGAGGAGGACAGAGTGGGCGCCGCCCTAGAGGCAGAGGGGGTCCGAAGAACTTCGGGTCCAGAGAACCTTTCTCTGATCGGCCCATGCAGCAACCCTGAGGGTTTACCCGACTGCTCCACTCTGGAGGCAGTCGAGGGGCATTTCTCGAGGCACCTAGCAGCTTGGGAGTCCATTACAACAGATCGCTGGGTGCTTCAGACCATATCCAGAGGCTACAAGATACCTTTTCTCTATCCCCCCTCCACTCCCCAGAACCTCCCCGATGTCCCACCCAATCAAAGGGAGGCGGCAGCTGATAAAATCCTCCAGCTGCTAGAAAAAAAAGCAATCCAGTATGTCCCCCCAGAGCCGTCCGGATCAGGCTTTTACTCCAGGTTCTTCTTGGTGCCAAAAAAGACAGGAGACTTAAGACCAATCATCGACCTGTCCTTCCTAAACCTGTCAGTAGCCAAAGAAAAGTTCTGGATGGTCACTCTCCAATCCATTCTCCCACTTCTACAGGAGAACGACTGGATGTGCTCCACAGACCTCAAGGATGCGTACTACCACATTTTGATGGACAGACGCTCCAGGAGGTTTCTCCGCTTCCGGCTGGGAGCCAGCCATTACCAGTTCAGGGTCCTCCCCTTTGGTCTCACCACAGCCCCCAGGGTGTTCACCAAAGTCTTGACAGTTGTAGCGGCCCACCTGAGACTCCAGGGAATTCAGGTCTTTCCGTACCTGGACGACTGGCTCCTGACCGCCCCCACCAGGCATCTACTATGCGCAGCCAGAGACTACTTTCTCCATTTAGCTCCCCAGCTGGGGATCACGATCAACATCAAAAAATATTCCCTTCTTCCAACCCAAATCCTAGATTTTATTGGAGCCAGGTTAAACACAAACCAGCTTTTAGCCTTCTTGACTCCAGACCGGCTTCGAACTCTAAGACTCCACATATTGGCCCTTCTTCAATCCCCAGCTCCCTCTGCGGAATTGATCCTGAGGGCGTTAGGCTCTATGGCGGCAACTATCAACCTTCTCCCTTTGGCACGCTTGAATATGAGAGTTCTTCAATGGACCTTGCAAGTCCAATGGTCCCTCCTGCGGCATCCCATGAGCTTCCCCGTTCCCCTCAGAAGGGTCTGCAGGAAAGCCCTCTTACGGTGGCTCCAGTCCCCAGATCTCCAGAAAGGGCACCCTTTCTCTATGTCCCATCCCCTAGCCACGATGACCACGGACGCCTCTCGCCTCGGGTGGGGGGGGGCACTGCATGGGCAGGACCGTCCAGGGCACGTGGACCCATTCGGAGACCCTTTTGCATATCAATGACCTAGAGATGAGAGCGGTGCTTTTGGCGTTGCAAGCACTTCACAGCCTTCTTCCCTTGGGTACAATTGCGATTCAAACAGACAATATGTCAGTTGTCTGGTATATCAACAAACAAGGGGGAACCAGGTCCTATCCACTTTGTCGGGAGGCCATGACAGTGTGGGAATGGGCGATATCCAACAACCGCTTTCTCATAGCGACGCACATTCCGGGCCGGTCCAACATCTTGGCAGACAGGCCGAGTCAAACCATTCTCTCACTGTACGAGTGGTCTCTAAACCCCAGAATAGCAAAGTTAATCTTCTCCAAGTGGGGTCAACCTCGCTACGATCTTTTCACCTCGCCTTCGAACGCAAAGTGCAGCGACTACTTCGCTCTAATTCCCCCACCCAGGGAATCCCCCAGAGACGCTCTCGTGCATGTTTGGCCACCTGGTCTACTTTATGCTTACCCTCCTCTTCCCCTGATGCTAAAGTTCTTACAGAAAGCCCGACGGTTGGGGAGCAGAGTAATCCTCATTGCCCCATTCTGGCCTCGCCAACCTTGGTTCCCTTTTCTGTGGTCTCATCTAGTAAATTCCCCATGGATTCTAGATCCCATCCCGGATCGGATCTCTCACCCATCAGGCCTGTCAATTCTGAACCTGGACAACCTCAAGCTGACAGCTTGGTTGATGCAGTTCCACTGATGGCTAGGACTCCTGGTATCCCATTCCCTGTCAAGGCTATACTAGTAGCCGCGCACAAGCCATCTACAAGAAGAATTTATAATAGCAAATGGAAGCGTTTTTCTATTTGGGCAGAGCGTCAAAACTTAGATCCTTTACAGCTCCGCTGCCAGCGGTGTTAGATTTTCTATCAGGCTTACTTGACCAAGGTGCTAGTTCTTCTACGGTCAAGGTCCAGCTGGCTGCAATCTCTCACTATCATGTCGGGAGTGATCTCGGCCCTTTGACTTCGTCTAAATTATATAAGACCTTCCTAAAAGGCACTTTCCTTTTGAGGCCTCCAGTTAAGCATGTAGTCCCTCCTTGGGATTTAACCCTTGTTCTTCAGTCTCTGACAACTCCTCCTTTTGAGCCTGCATCTTCAGTGGATCTGAAATACTTATCTTGGAAGACAGTTTTTTTTGTTGCCATCACTTCGGCCAGAAGGGTTTCGGAACTTCAAGCCCTCTGTGCCAAGCCACTGTACTTAATATTTCACAAAGATAGAGTTTCACTCAGGACCAATCCCTCTTTTTCTGCCCAAAATTGCTTTGGAGTCCAATATCAACCAATCTATTAATTTACCAGTATTCTTTCCAAATTACCAGAATAAAGGTGAACACAAGCTACACTCTCTAGACGTACATAGGCAACTGAGGTTTTATTTGCACAGGACAGCTGATCACAGGAAATCAGACCAGCTTTTTGTATCCTTTGCTAAACCCACTTTGGGAAAACCTGTATCAAAAGTCACCTTGTCCAGATGGATTTCACAATGTATTCTTCTGGCTTATGAGACTTCGGGCCGGTCTGTACCTCAAGATGTCCATGCCCATTCTACTCTATCAATCTCTACCTCTGCTGCTTTTCGATCTAGGGTGTCGTTGGATGAAATTTGTTCAGAAGCCACTTGGGCTTAGCCTAATACATTCATAAACCATTACAAATTGGATATTGTCTCTAGAGGGAGAGCATCCTTCGGCTCTGCAGTGCTCCGGAACATCCTTCCATGAGGACCTCCCAAGAATTAGGTAGCTGGGGACTCTGTCCCATAGGTTGATGCACAAATTAAGTTAACTACTTCAGATTAAGAAGTTATGTACTCACCATAACGTTCCATATGAGTAGGTAAACTTCATTTGTCAGCAACCGACCCCCCTCCTTCCCCCTGATCCATATGGATACTCAAAGCAATACTGCTTGTCTTGGCGGATTGTCTTTAGGTTGGAGTTCGGAGGTGGTTCTATATGTTTCTGCTTATGAGCAAACTCGATCTGAAGTCAGGAAGGGATAGCAGGGGGTTATGGGTAAAGGGGAGGAACTTGGAGCTCGGATCTTAGCTGTTTGAAGCTGCCGGCTCGGATCCGATACCCATAGGTTGCTGACAAATGAAGTTTACCTACTCAGATGGAACGTTATGGTGAGTACATTACTTCTTATTTCTTGGCATTAAGCTTGAGCCCACAGCTCTGGCACCAAGCATCTGATTCTGTAAGGCCCTTTTGTAGAATATCCACATGATTTGGGAATTCAATAATGGCTCCCAATTTGCAGTCATCTGCGAACTTTCTTAGCCAGAGTCCCTTAGCGTTGGCCTGTACTTCAGAGAAGTAGATGCCAAACAAGAGTGGTCCCAGGACTGAACCCTGAGGTACTCCACTTGTCACTTGTCTGGAGCTGGATTTGGAGTCGGCTACTTTTACAGTCTGGGTTCTGTCAGTAAGCCAGTTGGCAACCCATCGAGTGATGTAGGGATTTATGCCCAGCTTAGTAAGTTTATCTATGATTCCAGAGTATGGGATAGTGTTGAAGGCCTTGGCGAGGTCCAGATAGGCTGTGTGGACCGCCTTACCCTCATCCACAGCTCTGGAGACTGATTCAAAGAAGTCAATCAGGCTCAGGAGACAAGATCGGCCCTTCATGAACCCAAACTGGGTGGGGTCCAGTGTTTGAAGGTTGCCAATGTCTTTGTTTATAAGTTCCATGATAATGCGTTCCATGCCCTTGCAGATCAGGCTCGCCAGACTGATGGGATGGTAGTTCTGGGGATCCAAGGTGGATACCCCTTGTGGAGTAGGATAACTGTAGCTGTGCACCACTCAGTGGGCATGAAGCCTGAGTTGAGGCTATGATTAAACATGACACTTAGGTGAGGTGCCAGTTCATTTTGTAGTTCATGTAGTACACAGCCCGGGATGTCATCTGGTCAAATGGATGCCGTATTCTTAGCTTTGGAGAGTGCAGTTTCTACCTGTGTGGCCGTGATACTGGAATTTGGCAATCTTTTGGTATTGAGATGGGCCCTTTAGGGGGGTGAGAGGGGGGTGAAGTTGGCACTAAATTGATCTGTCAGGATATTGGCAATATCCTTGGGATCAGTATATTTAATGCTTATTTAATGCCATTCTGTTTGGCTCAGAGCGTATCTGAGCATTGCCATTTAGATCTTTGACATAACTATAGAATGCCTTGTGGTTGTCTTTGGAATCATTGGCAATTTTATTTTCGTAACTAGCTTTGGAGGATTTTATGAGGGATCTCAGCTTCTTAATGAGGCTGGTAAGGCAGTTTTTTGCATCCTGGGATTTTCCTCTTTTGTGCAACAGTTTCTTTCTTCTTTTATATAGTTTGTTTATGGCAGGTTTCCATCAGATTGACTTCCTTTTTTTGGAGGAGAGCATCTTGGTTATATTTGGGATGGCACGATTCATGCACGAGTGGATGTGCTCGTACAGTGCCTTAGTGTAGGATTCAGCAGTCGAACTTTCAGCTCCCGTCTGCATGGGTGTCATGAAGTTTTTCACTTCTGACTTGAGTAGCATGAAGTTGGTTTTGGAGAAGTTTTTTACGGAGGTTTCCTTACTGGGGGATGTGGATGTCAAATATGATTTGCTTATTGTCAGACCTGACCAATGAGGGGGTGACCACTGGTGTGGAGCATCCATCTCCCATGTTGGTAATGACCAGGTCTAGGATACTGGAGCCCCTGGTGAGACAATGGATTAGTTGATCCAGGGCGTTGGAATTTGTGAATTCCAAGAACCATTGGGAAAAGGTGTTGGTACCCTAGTAGTTTTCCCAGTTAATGGCAGGGTAGTTGAAATCACCCAGTATTAGGGGTGTCTGGTTGTATCTTAATATTTTCCAGTATGTTTAGAAAGGTGTAGTGAGAATCTTGGGGCATTGTGGGGGATCTGCAGCACGCTACTATTTGGATTCCTGTCTTACCTAGTGTTATTGCACCTGGAGAATTTCAGATGCATTGTGTTGGGCAACTAGCCTGGAGGTGTGAATATCTTTGATGAATATGGACACTCCTCCAACTTTAGTGTTTCGGTCTTGGTTTGGTGGCCAAAATGTGTGGTAAGAGTTGGAGCCTGGTATTGCAGGGGTGCTCTCTGGAGCCCTGAATAAGGTCTCAGTTACTGCACAGATATTGATGTTCTCCATTTTTAGGAGTGCCACGAGAGAGAGCATTTTGAGGTTTAGACTTCTAGCATTGAGTAGCATTACCTTCATATTTTGCATGCTTGTATCTGTTATGGTGGTGGTTTTGTCCTTTGAACCTTGCCTAAAAAAGGCACTATAGGGGTGGCAAGAGCTTTAGCCAATAACCTGAATCCCAGGGGTGACAGGTGCAGACCATCTTTGGCAAAGCATCGTGGTCTGTCGATCATGTCATCCCAGGCAGACAGATACTAGATCCCCTTTGAATGACACCAGAAGCTTAGCCAATTGTTGAAGTCAATCATTTTGTCCTTATACTGTGGTATCATTCTGGGCGAAGCCAGGATGCTACTCAGGGCTAGGGTCATACCTGCCTCTGCCACATGATCCGAGAGCTCTTCCGTGTCTCTTTTCATGCAGTCCAGGGAGGTACGTCTCAAGTCATTCACTCCATCATGGACAATGACAAGGTGGAAAGGGTGGCAGGAGGTAGATTAAGATGCTAAGGCATGAGGGAAAGAAACTGGAAAAGATAAGGGTAAAAGACAGTACTGGAGTTAGGTCGGCTCATGACATATAAAAGTTTTGATGTTACATAAGTGAAGTCTGAGTTCTTTTTTGTATAGGGTGGGTAATGGAGCGTATGTGATTTGGAAGAATAAACTTTATTCCATGCTTGGGATATAGAGGATTTGTACAGCAGTTTACCAATAGTTTTCTTTGGTTGGTAAGTGTCTAGGAGTTGCTGGTTTGAGGAGCAGAGTGTGCGGTAGAGATTATAAGTGAATACTAAGGAGGAGATAGCAGGGCAGGAGGATGCTTTGTGTAGTATGGACTGAATGATTTGAAATTGTGATAGAGGAGTTGTTTGGGAAGTTCCAACCATTGTAGACAGTTGAGTGCAAGGCAATGGTGTGAGTTATAAGGGGAGTTTGTGACAAATCTTGCTATTTTTGTGGTATGTTTGTTGGAGTTTGGCCAGGGTAGTGGACGGAATGTTAGTTAGGACTGGAGCTACACAGAGAAAGGAGGGGAGAAGAGGAGCCTGTGCCAGGGAAAGTCTAGCATTAGAAGTCAAGAATTTTCAGTTGCGGTAAAGCAAACCCAGTTTTTGGTGATTTTTTTTTTTTTTTTTTTTTAATACCTTGAAGAATATGTAAGTTAAATTTAAGTCTGTCGTCAATGATGGCATCTAGAAGCTCTGTGTGGGAGTCAGGTTGTATAGTGGTGGTGTTCTTAAATTAGTATCATCTCAAATATTGCTGCTGGGATACTTGCAGCATGACATCACTTCTTGTCAGCTGCCTATCCCAGGTGAAAACCATTGATTTTAGCATCTACCTGCAAAAACACATAGACCTTAGATCTTCTGGCAAATGGTGGAAGTCATAAAATAATTTACATTCCTCCACATTTAAAGACAATCCAAACAGTAGGGTACACTGTGGATACATCTTTAAGCTGAGTACTCTACAAGATATCTCTTCAGCACACGTCTGTACAAAACCATCTTATATGACATACAATTCTAATACATTTGTAACACAAGCATATAAATCATGCTGATATTCACAAACGACACATAAATATTTACAAAATTCCAGACAGATGTGCTGGCAGTATCTCCATCTGTCACACTTCTATATAAATCATATTAATATTCACAGATGACATATAATTATTTACAAATTTCTAGACAGCTAGGCTGACAATATTTCCTTTTGTGACACCTGTGTTAGTACTACATACTAAATACTAACCTACATCAGCTTAAGCCTTCTCTGGTCCCTCTGACAGATGAAATAATGTCCGATAAGAAGCATTTTTTGCTATCTGTAAAATTAAGGTGGTACTGAGCAAGACTGGACTCTGAAATTTGTAAAAGTGGAATATAAAAACAAAACATTCTAACAGATGGCAGCACAGTCTTGGCATGTGTGTTGTCCAATTTCATTTTTCCTCACTGATGGGTCCTAGGATCCAATCTCTAAGTATAGCCAAAATAGGGGTTAAAAAAGGGTCAATATTATGTTCCACTGCCCAAACTGAGAATCTCCTCCACTTGCTATTATAAACCTTTTTTGTGGAGGCTTCTAAGAAGCAAGAATAATCTCCCAGACCGGGGAAGCTAGCCAGGACTTTCATAGAATCATTGGAAGTGGAGAAACCAAACAAGATAATCATAGGGATCTGAGATTATAGCAATAACCCACGCCTGGGTGTGGACAATGTGGAATTTACCCACTGTTGGCATGGTTTGGTCCTGAGGGCGAAGCCCGAGGGACCAAACAAAGACAACCGTGGGTAAATCCTGCATTACCCACACCCAGAAGTGGGTTATTGCTATTATACTATGACATTATTTAAGAAAAGAAATAATTACTTTTCTTAAATAATGGCATTGTATAATGCCTCTGCTGCCCTTCCGCAGCTGTCTGGTATCCGCGGCAGTTCTGATGTACTGCGCATGCCTACGCAGTACATCAGGGCTGTGGCCAAAAGCAGCGGAGAAAGCAAGATCTCTGTTGCTTTTTACTGTTTCGCTATGTTAAATGGGTTTAACATAGCGAGACAGCTTTAAAATAAGCAACGGAGATGTCCATTGCTTATTTTAAAGCTGTCTCGCTATGTTAGACCCATTTAACATAAGCAACGGAGCTCTTGCTTTCTCCGTGCTTTTAAACCTGTCTCGCTATGTTAAATGGGTTTAACATGGCGAGACAGCTTTAAAATAAAGCGGAGATCTCCATTGCTTATTTTAAAGCTGTCTCGCTATGTTAAACCCATTTAACATAGCGAACAGGTTTAAAAACAACGGAGAAAGTAAGATCTCCGTTGCTTTTTACACTAATCGCTATGTTAAAGGAGTTTAACATAGCGAGACAGCTTTAAAAAAAGCAACGGAGATCTCCATTGCTTTTTTTAAACCTGTGTTTTTTTAAACCTGTGTCGCTATGTTAAACTCTTTTAACATAGCGAGACAGTGTTTTAAGAGACTTATAATAATGGAAAAAGTCCGGGCGACCGGACCTTTTTCCATTAGTATAAGTCGATTTACAACGTGCACGCTGGCCAATCAGCGTGCACGTTTTGGAATATTAATGGGGGGTCATGGTATAATGGGACATATCTGCTCTGACGTATAGGAAATTAGATCCTGTCTGGGATCTAGTATCCATGGAGGATATTTGATGTGAGATCGTAGGAAGGGGAACCACACCTGAGGAATCCAGAAGGGGCTGATGAGGATCAAATCACTCTTCAGCCTACTACCTTTCTGTAGTACTTTTGAAATAAGGGTTATTGGTGGGTAAGCATACAGGAAACCTGGAGGCCAGTTGTGGACTACAGCATCCCAATGTGACTCTCCAGTTGGGGGAGGGGGGATCAGAGCAAAGTACTTGCTGCACTTGTTGTTCAGGGGAGAGGCAAAGAGTTCACAGCAAGGTTGGCCCCATCGGCTGAATATCTGATCCCCAGGAATGTGAGATGCAATGAGAAAGTAGCTTGAAGAGATCACTCATTCCCACTCTCTCATGGCCTCTCTACACAATGGATATGAATGAGGTCCCCTGATTCTTGATGCACCAGACTACTGCCATGTTGTCTATATGTATTGCTATCATTCCCAGAGGAAGGCAGTCATGAAAGGCTTGCAACATCAGGAGAACTGCTCTCATCTCTAGGACATGTATGTGCAATTTGGTCTCCATGGCAGACCACATGCTTTGGACTAATCTCTCCTGATAATGTCCGCTTCCACCCCAACAGGGAAGTGTCCGTGGCTACTGGAGGAGGAAGAAAGCAGGGCCTGCCCAGATATAGGTCATTTGACAGCATCCACCATCGGAGGTGACACTTGCAGATTGGTGTTAGTCTGATAGAAACAGATAGAGGTTGGTATAAGATGGACCCACTGGACCGCCAGAGTCTGCTGTAGCACTCGCATGAAGAACCTTGCTAATGGTACTAGTAGTATAGCCACTGACATGGATCCTAGGGCTCTCAGGACTAAATGTGCCGGTAAAGCAGTCATGTCCAGTAACCCCCGCACTTGCTGTCTTAGAGATACTACACGCTGAAGGAGTAATGTAGCTATCTGTGTGACTGTATTCAGTTGCGTCCCTATGAACTCTATGTTTTGCACAGGGGACAATTTGGACTTTGCTAAGTTTATCATGATTCCCAGCTGGCTAAAGGTTTGCAATAGGTACTGAGTGGCTTGAAAGAAGCGGAAGCCCTGATGGTGCAGATAGGAGCCAATCGTCCAAGTACAGAAAAGTACAGTTTTGTACCTACCATAAATATAGATGTTCGAGTGTTCACACTGCTGCAGATCACACTTGGGTTATCCTGCCGTCAGGCGGTCCTGCAGTCGGCCAGAGTTCCAAAGTCTTTGTCTGGCGTCGGTTGCTGTCGCTTCTTCCCTGACGTCAGTGCGCCAGGGGTATATAATATGCATCCAACGCCATTTTCTTCAGTTTTTCTTGCCCCAGATGTCAGGTGCCCCCACGTGGGTAGGCAATACATATTGCTAATCAAAAATATACATAAAAAATAAAAACAATGCCTTCAGTTACCAGCAAATACACCACAAAGGTTGTATAGGATAGAAGGGTACAGATAAGTCCAGCTAGTTCAGAGGGGATGGAGGGAGGGTAACCTGGACTGCAGCAGTGTGAACACTTGGAACATCTACATTTATGGAAGGTACAAAACTGTACTATGTTCATCGTGTTACACTGCTGCAGTCATCACACTTGGGTTGAATCCCAAAGCTAAGGTTGGGTGGCTGGTCTATAAAGAGTTAGGATTGGCTAAGAGGCCCTGCAGAACTGCAGTGGCAAATCCTGCTCTGGATTTAGAGTAAAGAGGCAGGTGGTAATGCTTGGTGAAGGTGTGCACTGAACTCCAAGTTGTAGCCTCCAAAATTTCCTTGGTAGGTACCCCTCTGAGAAAGGCTGTTGAAGTGGCTGTTGCCCTGGTGGAATGAGGCCTAATGTTATTAGGGACTGGTTTTCCATGCTGTGTGTAGCAGTACCGAATACAGTGTCCTATCCATTTGGGTATAGTCTGCTTTGAGATAGCCTTGCCTTGTGATCCTGCAGCATATGCTACAAACAGTTGATCAGTTTTCCCTGAAAGCTTTTGTTTGGTCCAAGTAGAAGCGTAGCTGCATGTGTATGTCCAAAGTATGCAGAAGTTTCTCCCCTTTATTTTGGGGGTTTGGATAAAAAGTAGACAAATGGATGGTTTGGTTAAGAGCCACACTAGATACCACACCTTTGGCATGAAGGTAGGGTTTGTCCTTAAAGATACCCTGTCCTGATGAAAAATTATAAAAGGCTCCACTGCCATTAATGCCTGTAGCTCTGAAACTCTTCGTGCTGAAGTTAGTGCCAGGAACAGAGCTGTTTTCCATGAGAAAAATTTTAGATCAGCTGTATTGGCTGGCTCAAAAGGTGGTAGGGTCAGTTTTTCCAAAATGAAATTGAGGTCCCAAGTTGGTGTTGGTACTCTCCGGGGCGGTCTTATGTTTTTAGCCCCTCTGAGGTACTGCTTTAGCAAGGGATGAGAGAATAAAGGAGGATCCGTGTTTTAATGTGCAAAAATGACAGAGGCGTGGATCTTAATTGATGAAAAGGATAGGCCTCTGTCCAGCATCTCAGTTAAGTATTGTAAAATCTGAGGAATGTTTGGAACAAGAGGGTCAAGGCTGTGAGCCTGGTTCCAGGCGCAAAATCTCTTCCATTTTTCTGAGTAAGCTTTCCTGGTGCTAGGCCTCCTGGCCTCGAAAATGACATCCATAACAGCTTTAGAGAGAGGTGTTGCCTCTTTGACTAAAGTATCTGCGCCATGCAGCCAGGTTTAGGGTTTTGAGCTGACCGTGCAGGATCTGATTGTTTTGTTGAGTCAGAAGGTGTGGAATTTGGAGCAAAATCCATGGTGGGCCCTGAGCCAAGTTCCTTAAGATAGGGTACCAGTGCTGGCGTGGCCAGTCTGGAGCAATCAGGATCATCTGTGGTTTTTCTTGTCTGGCTTTTAGGAGTACCTTTGAAAGGAGAGGCAGTGGTGGGAAGGCATAGACTTTTAGGTTTTTCCAGCTGAACAGAAGAGCATCCACTTTCCATGCTTGTTTGTGATAAGTCCTTGTGCAGAATTTTTGTAGTTGGCAATTCAGAGGGGAGGCAAAAAGATCTATATCTGGGCATCCCTATTTTTGTGTTATCATGCTGAAGATTTGTGGATTCAATTTCCATTTGTGAGGGTCCATGATATTTCTGCTTAGGTCGTCTGCCAGAGTATTTTTCTTTCCTGGCAGGAATTGTGCTTGCAGGTGAACTTGGTACGTTAGAGCTGTGTTCCACAAGGTCATGGCTTGCCTGCATAGGGGATAAGAATGTGTGCCCCTTGTTTATGTACCACATTACTGTGGTGTTGTCTGTATTTAGTAATAGTTGTCCTGGATGTAGAAGGTCCTTGAAAACTGTTAGGGCATTTTGAAAAGCCAACATCTCTTTCTGATTGATGTGAAGATGCATCTGGTCTGTGGTCCACTTGCCCTGAATGCATTTTCCTGCCATGTGTGCTCCCTAGGCGTAATCCGAAGCATCTGTTGTTAGAGTTTGCCTGGCTGTGGGTTGGGTAAAAGGCTGACCCTTGTTTAGGTGACATGCCTGTGCCCACCATCGAAACTCCTGTTGTAGGCAGGGAATCATTGGGATCACTGCTTCTAGACTGTGAGAATGCTGAGTCCAAACACTTTTTAGGTACCATTGTAATTTCCTCATATGCAGTCTGGCATATGGTATTAGTAGTATGCAGGATGCCATGAATCTCAGGGCCTGCAGAATTTTTCTTGCAGGGAGATGGGACGTTTTTGCCAGTAGTTGAAAATATTGAGTTAGTTGCACTTGTTTGTCTGGCGTGAGGCAAGCCATCTGGGCTGTTGTATTTAAGCTGTCACCCAGGAATGTAATCTGTTGGGAGGGCACTAGTTTTGACTTCTTTTCATTTACTGTGTACCCTAGAGAAATTAGCAACTTTTTCACAAACGCCAGATGCTGTAGAAGAATGTCCTTTGTCTCTGCTTGAATGAGGCAGTCATCCAGGTATGGATATATTTGAATTCCTTTTTGCCTGCAAAATGCAATTACTGGTGCCAGGCACTTTGTGAAGACCCTGGGCGCAGTAGATAAGCCAAAGGGCAGTGCAGAGAATTGGTAGTGCACTGTACCAGCTTTGAAACTGAGGTATCTTCTGCAATTTTGTCTGATAGGGACATGCAGGTATGCCTCAAGCCAAGCCTTCTTGCCCAGCATGGGTAGAAGCTGTTGTAATGTCAACATTTTGAATTTCGGAATATCCAGGTAAGTATTCAGAATTGAAAGGTCCAGTATAGGCCTCCAGGCTTTGTCCTTTCTGGGCACCAGGAAGAGTCTTGAGTAAAATCCTTGTCCTTGTTCCTGTTATGGTACTTTTATTTGTGCCTCTGCCCATTGATTTTGTGGCAGGTCTGGCATTCCTTTTAGCTTTGGTAAAGTATGAAAGTGGAATCTGTAACCTTGAGACACAATATTCAGGACCCATTTGTCTTGGGTGATCGTTTGCCAGTTTTGAGAAAAAAGTGCTAGTTTTCCCCCTAAGGGGGCTTCCAAAAGGGAGGTGCTTGGCATACGCAAAGGAAAATTATTGTGACTGTTTCCTGTAAGGTTGAGACTTCTCCTCACCTACTTTTGGGGTTGAGGTGCCCCACTGTCGTTGTCTGTTTGAGCCTTGGGGCTGAGATCTGCCTCTTGGGCATCTGTATCTGCCTCTCTGTGGCCTGTCTGACACTGGAAAGGACCAATTTTTTGTTGGCCAATTTCTGCTAAACCGAGGTGGCTGTACCTGTAAGAAATCCTTGACTGTTTGCATAGATTTAGCTTTATCCTCCATTTTCTTTAACACCTCTTCTGCCTTAACACCAAACAAGGTATCATGCTGTAAAGGAGCATCCAATAACTTTGCCTTAACATGATCAGGTAAACTCTTGTCTTTTAACCAAGCATGTCTTCGAATAACAGAACCTAACTGCGGCTCTACAAGTGGCCTCTAAAGAATCAAAACCACATTGCAGAGTATGTTTTCCCACCTGTTCAACTGCATGCAATAAATCCTGCATTTCTTTACAATCAGGAGCTTCTGAGCTAGCAAGCATTTTCTGTTTTAACTGAGCCATTAAATATTGTTGGTACTTAAGCATGTGAAACTGGCAATTTAAAGCTCTTACTGCTAAAGTTGCAGACGTGTATACTTTCTTCCCCCATCTATCCAAAGCTCTGGAATCTCTGTCAGAGAGTACTGGATTTTTTGCAATGGAAGCCTTAACCCCTTTTGGACCCTGGGAAATAGTTTCTGGATCAGCAGAAGGGTTTTGTAAAGAAACCTGTGAGCCAGGGACTCTATAATACCTATCTGGCTTGGCTGGAGCAGGGGGCAAAGAGTCAGGAGATAAGCTGGATTCAGGGAACACATAATCCACAATGTCTAGCACAGGTGGAATAGCCAGGGGCCTGTGCTGAGGCAATAAGAAGAAATCCCTGAGCCTTTTCTTGGATTCTGAGTAATCCTGACTTTCCCAATGGAAATGTTCCCAACAAACCAAACACATAAACACACAAAAACATACTCGGAAGCTCTAAATAAAAATCTGCCTAAGCAGCAGAGACCTCCAAAGCAGACACCCAAGCAACCGCTACCCCAAAACAAAACACGTGCAACACAATAACTCACAAAGCCAGTGTGCCGAACAGTCACAGCCCTTAAGGCTAAACAACACACCTGATACACTTTTAATAGGTGACTCTATCGTCAGGCACACTGACGTCCCGCTCACCAGGCTGAACAAGGAGAGGGTCACGGTGAGCTGCCTGTCGGGCGCTAGGATCCGCCACATAACACAAGCACTCAAGTCACTCCAAGGCAAGTACAAATATGACTCAGTCATTGTCCATGCTGGTGTGAATGACCTGAGACGTACCTCCCTGGACTACATGAAAAGAGACGTAGAGGAGCTCTCTGAGCATGTAGCCCAGGCCGGTATGACCCTGACCTTGAGTAGCATATTACCCTCACCAAGAATGATGCCACAATATGAAGACAAGATGATCAATTTCAACAATTGGCTTAAGTGTTGGTGTCATTCAAAGGGGATCCAATGCCTGTCAGCCTGGGATGACATGCTCAACAAGCCACGATGCTTCGCTAGGGACGGCTTGCACCTGTCACCCCTGGGCTTTCGGATATTGGAAAAGGCTCTTGCTACCCCTATAGTGCCTTTTTAGGCAAGGCTCAAAGACAAACCCACCTCCATAGGTATCACAAGGGATAAGAAACTAAGAGTAATGCTACTCAACGCCAGAAGTCTAAACCTCAAGATGCACGCACTCGAAACTCTCCTTAGCATGGAGAACATCGATATCTGTGCAGTAACAGAAACCTGGTTCAAGGCTCCCGAGAGCACCCCAGCACTACCAGGTTATACCTCATACCATACTTTTCGGCCCCAAAACTTGGACCGAACCACAAAAGGAGGAGGAGTATCAATATTCGTCAAAGATACCCACACCTCCAGGTTGGTGGCACAGCACGAAGCATCAGAGACTATCCATGTGCAGCTGACTGTGGGTAAAACTGCCTTCCAGTTTATAGCCTGCTACAGACCACCCTCCCAAACACAGGAACGCCACTTGGCCTTCCTGAGAATACTGGAAAATATGAAGGTCTCTCCAAACACCATTATATTGGGCGACTTCAACTACCCAAACATAGACTGGAAGCATTACTCTAGCTCCAACACCCTAGCCCAAAGGTTCCTAGAATTTATAAACTCAAATGCTATGAAACAACTTGTTACCACTCCCACAAGAGGGGAAAACAAACTGGACCTGATCATCACCAACATGGGGACACTATGCTCCAGACCAGAAGTATATCCCTCACTGGTAAGATCAGACCATAAACTAATCTCACTGGATATTCACATCCCGACCCCACCCCCTGCCCAGAAAACCACAGTGAAAAACTTCTCTAAAGCAAATTTCACACGCCTCAAAACCGAGGCGAAATCCTTCAAAGCCCCCGGGCCTGTGGAAAATACGGCCCAGACCGCATAATCCTTTATAAACGCATTCTATGAACACCTTCAGGAATGCATGGATCATGCAATCCCAAATAAAACCAAGACCCAATCCTCCAAAGGCAGACGTCCTGTCTGGTGGACCCCAGCCATAAACAAAATCCCTAAAAGGGAAGGCATCTCTGATCAGTATTAGCAAAAAACTACGGGCACTCATAAAATCGTCTAAGGCCAGCTTCGAGAGAAAAATTGCACAGGACACTAAGGATAATCACAAGGCTTTCTTTAGTTATGTTAGGAACCTGGGTGGGAATTCCCAGATATGCTCAGAATTAGTCCAAAATGACAAAAAATACACCGAGCCCACAGACATTGCCAACATCCTAGCTGACAGGTTCAGTGCAAACTTCTCCCTCTCCCCACCAAAGGGCAAATATCTATCCCAACAGAGTGCTGCCCCCCTGACATCTCAGATGCTCAGGTAAGAGCCGCCCTCTCCAAAGCAAAAAACACAGCATCAATGGGACCAGATGGTGTCCCGGGCTGCGTCCTACATGAACTCCAAGAAGAGCTAAACCCAAACATAAAACTACTGTTCAATCTTAGCCTTACTACAGGATATGTACCCAAAGAGTGGCGTACAGCAACAGTGGTCCCTCAACGGATCCTGGAAACTATCGCCCCATAAGCCTGACTAGCTTGGTCTGCAAAGCTATGGAAAGGATCATCATGGACCTCAAAGATATTGGGGACCTACAGACACTGGATCCTACCCAGTTTGGCTTTGTTAAGGGCAGATCCTGCCTCTTAAACCTGGTTGATTTCTTTGAAACAGTCACCAAGGCCATTGACGAGGGGAAGGTGGTCCACACAGCCTACCTGGACCTCGCAAAAGCCTTCGATACAATACCCCACTCGGGCATTATAGATAAGCTCACCAGCTTAAATATAAACCCCTATGTCACTAGATGGGTTGCAAACTGGCTCAAGGACAGAACCCACATAGTTAGAATTGCTGGAGCCATGTCAGACTCCAAACCAGTTACAAGTGGCGTCCCACAAGGCTCAGTCCTGGGACCTCTCTTGTTCGGTATATACTTCTCGGCAGTACAGGCCAACACAGAAGGACTGTGGCTGACCAAGTTCGCAGATGACTGCAAACTGGGTGCCATAATCAACTCTCCAGCCGACACAAGCATCCTCCAAAAGGGCCTCATAGAAACAGACAACTGGTGCTAGAGCCATGGCCTCAAGCTAAACGCCAAAAAGTGTATAGTCATCCCCTTTGGCAAAAACAAAGTGCCCACAAATTACCACATAGGTGGTAATCCATTAAGTACAGAAGAAGTCATTAGGGACCTGGGGACCCAAGTTGATAGCAATCTCTCATTTGACAACCACGTGGCCAAAGTGGTTAGAAAAACATTTTATATAGCCCACCTAATCATGAAGGGATTCACATCTAGATCAGGGGAGGTCATCGTGCCTCTTTACTCATCCCTCATCAGGCCCATAATTGAGTACAATGCCTTTTGGGATGTACCTTACCAGACACCTGCAGCAACTGGAAAGACCCCAAAAGTACCTCACCAAGAGGATCAAAGGGCTCAAACAGATGCCATATGCTGCCGGTTAAAGAAACTCCAGCTCTACTCAGTGGCATACCGCCTGCTCAGAGGCGATCTGTGCCTGGCGTATAAAGCCATGTCCAACCCAGAATTAATGGACATGCTGCACCTCAGAAAATCCAAATCCCATCGAGCTACGCGCTTGAGAGACTTGAACCTCAGCACTGAAATAAATAGGACATGCTGGAGGGACAGATTCATAACCCAGAGGCTCCCTTCACTCTGGAATAAAATCCCAGTCCAGGTTAGGCAGAGTCCCACATTGACTCTCTTCAAGAGGAATCTTGATGAGTGGATGGGAGATCGTAGGTTTACCCTGGCTATCACTTCTGTGTCACTGTTAGACAGAGGCACAGTATACTAACCTCAAAAAACGCATAGCAAAATTAATTTAAAATGGGTGGCGAAAGCCAAACACACTCTGGCTAGGCTTATAAATGCCCTAGGGCAGATAGCCTAGTATGAACCTATGAACCTATGGTATGTAAAGTTTCCCCAAAAGAATAATCCTCAGGAGGAGAGGCTGAAGAGATAGATTCCTCAGCATCAGAGTCCTCATAGGGGGGTAAAGAGTATCCCTGGTCTGAAGAGGAATCAGAGGAAATGGAAACCTGATCAGAGGAGTCACAGTCTGTATCCTGCCTAGGCCTATTCTCAGGAGGGGGATGGGAACCCCTGATTAGAGTAATGAGGTCTTCGGCCATTTTAAGCATCTGTTTCTTAGGCATGGAGGACTGTCCAGGAGAATGCTGTACTTGTTTCTTTGTCTTTAATGGTACCTTTGTCTTGGCTGTTGTTTTAATGGTTAAGTTGTGAAGGTCTGAAAACACCCTCAGAAGCCGATGCCTGCTCAGCATCTCCGGACCCATCTGAGGGATTAGTTTCTGTAGGCCCAATACCTTGAGTTTCCAGAGGCCTAGATGTCTCCACGTGGGAGTCGGAAGTGGCCTGTGGCTCTGAGGTAGCGGGTGTCAGGGGCTGCGAGAGCGCCTCACTGAGAACCAGCGAACGGCCTAGAAGAGGTTTCCTCGTCCGTTTTGGACCTCGGATGCCTGTCTTTATCCTTGTCTTTGCGTTTTTTCGGTATTGAGGTCGTCGGCTGATCCGACAGCATGGTATAATTGAACCTTCGGCCATAGTAGTGTAAAGCAAAATCAAAACGTCTTTTTATAGTGCGTTTGTTGAATCTAGCACAAAACCAACAACTAGTGACGTCGTGATCAGGGCCTAGGCATGGAATACAGTAAGAGTGGAAGTCCTTATGAGGTATTTGCTTCCCACAAGAAATACAATTATTAACTTTTTCTGACATTGGTCTGAGGCAAGAAAAAGGTTTCCCCAACGGGGTACTTAGTTTTATTGAAGACTTCGGATCTGAAATTCGACTTTGAAAATCTCAGTAGTCGGCAGACTGGCACTTGCGAACTGCTTCTGCTTCGGGCACCGCGCGGCAAGAAAGACTGGAGAAAATGGCGTCGGATGCACATTATATAGCCCTGGCGCACTGACGTCAGGGAAGAAGCGACAGCAACCGACGTCAGACCAAGACTTTGGAACACTGGCCGACTGCGGGACCGCCTGACGGCAGGATAACCCAAGTGTGATGACTGCAGCAGTGTAACACGATGAACATCATTTGGAATCCTCGCAGTCTCAAGTGAGCTGCCACCACTGACATGCATTTGGTAAACACCCAGGGGGTTGGTGGCAAGTCCAATTGGCAGTGCTCTGAACTGGTAATGACTGGCTCTTAGCTGGAAGCACAAATGTCTCCTGGAGTGCCTGTTTATCTTAATATGGTAGCATGCATCTTGGAGATCTATGAAGCACATCTAATTGTCCTTCCGCAGCAGCAGCAGTATGGACAAACTAACCATGTGGAACTTTGACTTCTTGATAAATAGGTTCACATTCCCTAGAGCTAAGATCGCTCGCAGATCCCCATCTTTTTTGGTACCAAAAAGAAGCATGAATAGGTTCTGCATCCTTGTTGTTTGGTCAGAACCTCCTGGGTGGCTTTATTTGCTAGAAGTTTCTGAACGTCTAGGATGACATTCTCTTTCTGACTGGGTGGCACATCAGAGAAATTCCTCCTGGGGCTTGGTGATGGAAGGGAAAAGGGAATACAGTAATCTCTGGAAATAATGTTTAGCAGCCAAGTGTTGCATGTTAAGTTTGTCCATGCATCTAGGTGCAATACAAATCTGTCACGGACTGCCTCCAGAGTAGGACAGTTGAGCAACGTTTCAGGAGTGCTGATAGGGTCTGTCAAAGAAAGGTTCTCTGAAGCCCTGATTCTGTGGATCCCCCCTTTGCCTCTAGGGCGGCGTCTGACATTGAATCTTCTTCCTCTGCCAATGAAAGAAGGATCTTCCTAGGATTCTGGGAAAGAACCTTGGGATTTTCATTACCACATCTTCTCACTCCATTGGTTCCTGGAAAAGGACTGTTGGGGGAAGAAAACTTGATCCCTAAAGCAGACAAGGTCTTTTCCTCCTGCTCACTGTGGGTAAGGGTTTCTTTGACTGATGGCTCAAAAACAGAAGAACCATCAAGGGGGGCAGTGATGAAAGACCTTAAAGAGTTCCACAAACCCACAAAGCCTTATCCAAGCATATCTTCTGAGGGATATTAAGTCTGTATACTGGTGGGGTCAGCCAGGATGTAGATGGGACCGTCCCGAAGACCTCCAGGAAGACTGACTCCTCATAAGAAGGGGGTTGGGATGACCATCCACTCTTCTGGTTCAGGATCTCTAAAATATCCAAGAAGGAGATACTGTCAGGTGGAGATTAGGGGGACCCTTCTCCCTCATCGAACTCTATATCTTCGGTCAATAACTCCAAAAGGGAGTCCAACTGATTCCTCTTGCACTGTTTGTTCCGATGAACCTCCCCTTGGGATGTTCATGGGAGGAATTGGAGGAGAGGTGAACCTTCTGTGGGGATGGGCCTGGAGGCTCTCCTGGAGGGCCTAACTATGAACAGAATGAATGAGCCCAAAACGAAGATCAGCCAATGATAGGGTAGGATCTTTGGGGGGGGGGCGCATCTTGAATCCTGGAGAAAGTCCTTTCTGCCACCCAAAAGGCAGACGCACCCTGAGAAACTCTACCCCTCCCCCCCCCGGTGCCAAACCCTCCAAAGGAGAAAAGGCAGAGTTAACCCTGGAGATGGTCCTCCTGGATATCACCGGACCTGAACTGTCTTGGACCGAAGCCCTGAGGGGATGAGACAGGTATGACAAGACCACAGCCAAGGTCAACCCAGTGGAGTTGGCACAGACATTTTGGGTCCGGGACCCACTCTACTCTGAAGACATCAGAGCAGAACTGGTATGGGACACTGAAGGAGTCAAGGAAAGGTATATCATCGGCTCCGAAAATGGCTGTCTGGTAGTCCGGATCCTGGAGTTCTGAAGTGACTGGTCAGATCAGAAAAGGAATTTGCGCTTTGGGAGTTGGAGCTCTCATGGATCCAGGAAGGGAGAATCCCCAACTGTTTCTGAGCCTTGATGAAACTCCGCATCATCCTGTCCATATCTGCATAGGATCTAGAGGAGGCTGAGGAGTGGATAAATTTTGCTGGAGACTGACTGGTCTGAGCCATCGGAGCCGGGGATGGTGATTTGCTTCGAACTGGTGTACATATCCGAGACATCTGATTCAAAGGAGGACTTGATCAGAGACGGTGAACTGCATATGCGTATTATGACCGATGGATCCAAAGGGGCACTTGGACCTGATGAATTAGGGTCTGATAATATTCGGATCTGAGGAATAATCTTGGTCAGTCCCGGTTCCATCGGATCTGAGGAACCTTTAGGATTTGATGAGGGCCAGAAGACTATAGTATCTGAGGCAACTGGATCCAACAGTTCTGGACTTTTCTTTGGTACAAAGGACACCCAGGGATTCCAAGGGAATACGCCTCCACCTCATTGGAAGGAGGTTTCACAGGGGTTCGAGTCCCAGAAGCTGGCAACAGATCCTTCAAAATAAGCTTGTTTCTATGATCTGAAAGGGCGCGAGGGTTAAAGGCCACACAAATATTACAATCGGCCTCTAAGTGCCCTGGCCCAAGACAACAGATGCACCTCTTGCAGGCATCCAAATTTAGAAATCTGTGCCCATAAGAGATGAGATGCATCTTTTAAACCCTACTGGTTTCTCATTCATGACTCTGAAACATGTAGAGAATCATACACTTACACACACAACTCTCTTACACTAAAAAGCTACCTAAAAAAGAAAATATACTTGGAAAGTTTTTTTTTATTTTTTTTTTAAGTAAGAAGAAAGAAGAAAAGGACCAATGGACAGCTTACAGAGTAAGAAAGTGTGTGTGTGTGGGGGGGTGAAACCCAAACGCCTGCGAACAAACTAACCTATTAACTAACAAACTAAATGACACAGAGGGAGGTTTAGACAAGATAGGAAGGATCTAATAGCAATTCAGAGAAGCTGGACCACAAAAAGTTGACCAAAAAATGGAAACAAAGTACTTATCTGCTCGAGGCAACGGAATCTCTGTGTTGGAAAGTGGCAAATGAGATCTGAGGAGTTAAGGGAAAAGTAAGGAATTATGGGAGAGGGAGGAGCTTGAGGCTTGGAACATTAGTCTTGTGATGGGGTGAGTTGGATCAGAGATTGGATCCTAGGACCCATCAGTGAGGAAAAATGAAATGGACATCAGTTCAAATACTTCTCACTCAAAGATCTATTGTTAAGGTGAGGCCTTCACTAAGCTATCTTACTCAGAAAAGTATTCCATTCATTATTTGTATATTTCTTACCTCTTATCAGTAGTACTCAAAAAAGTGAGGACATTTTAGTTATTCAAGGTGTAATTCTCCATACAATCATTCAGGCACAGAACATCTGGATGTAGAATCCTGCCCTGTTGCTAATAGAGCAGAGTTGGATTCAAAGGCATAAATATTCTATGGCAGTTCTAAAATCTTCGGCCAGAAAAGGCATCTAAACACGACTCTGTTAATTAAGAGCTATTAAAGTTGTTTGTTCTATCCTGTCTAGTCTTTAAAAAGTACAGTGTTGTACCTACCATAAATGTAGATGTCCGATAGGTATGCATCTGCAGTCATAACATATGGGTTGTCCTGCCTCAGGCAGCCCTTCGGTCGGCCGGATTCCAAAGTCTGGGTCTGGCCTCGGCTGATGTCGCACTTCACCCGACGTCATAGCTCCTGGGGTATAAAGGCATCAGCCGACGCCATTTTCCTCAGTGTTTCTTGCCCCAGATGCCAGGTGCCCTTCTAGGAAGGCTAAATTTGTATAAAAGTAGAAATTTCCAAACAGTAGAAAACAAAAAGTATATATACATATATACATACAAACAAATACACCATAATAGATTCCCCCAGCTAGCTAAGAGAGGGGTAAGTACCCTAGGAATACCACAGAGGGGAAGGAGGGTGGGTAATCCTGACTGCAGATGCATACCTATCGGACATCTACATTTATGGTAGGTACAAAACTGTACTATGTCCTTCAAGGATGCATCTGCAGTCATAACATATGGGTAGAATACCATAGCCAAACTGGGGGAGGAGGCACTAAGATAATGATGGTGTAGTTAAGATCCCTTGTAAAACTGCAGTTGCAAAACCTGCTCGGGATCTGGAGTATAAAGGAAGATTGTAATGCTTGGCAAATGTATGCACGGAGCTCCAAGTAGCAGCTTTTAAAATGTCTTTGTTAGCCACTCCTTGTAGGAAAGCTGTAGTGGTGGCTGTAGCTCTTGTGGAGTGAGGCCTGATATTTTCAGGAGTTGTCTTTCCATGAAAAGAGTAGCAGAATCGAATGCAATTTCCTATCCATTTTGAAATTGTCTGTTTTGAAATTGCTTTTCCTTGCACTCCTGTTGCATATGCTACCAGAAGCTGGTCAGTTTTCCTGCTGGTCTTAGTTCTGTCCAGATAGTAGCGCAGTTGTCTGTGTACATCCAAGGTGTGTAGTAGTTTTTCCCCCCTGTTCTGTGGGTTACGGAAGAATGTAGGTAAATGAATAGCTTGGTTCAAGGATACCCTGGATACCACCTTTGGCATGAAAGTAGGATTGGTTCTCAGAGACACTCTGTCCTGGTGAAAGATAAGGAAAGGCTGTACCGCCATTAATGCCTGTAACTCGGACACCCTTCTTGCTGAAGTGATTGCTAGCAGGAAGGCAGTTTTCCAAGATAAGAACTGTAAGTCTGCTGTTGCTGCTGGTTCATAAGGGGGAAGTGTTAATTTTTCCAGCACAAAATTGAGATCCCATGCAGGCAGAGGTGGTTTCCTTGGAGGTTTTACATTTTTGATCCCTCTCAAAAATTGTCTGAGGAGAGGGTGAGAGAAGACAGGAGGATCCATGTTTTACTCTGCTGAAATTGCTGAAGCATGAATCTTAATGGAAGAATAGGACAGGCCATTGTGGAACAGTTCTGCTAAGTATTCTAGGATGTGTGCTAGGTTTGCCAGTGTGACATTTGTTCCCTTTGATGCACTCCAAATGAGGAATCTCTTCCATTTGGCTGAATATGTTTTCCTTGTGGAGGGTCTGCGAGCCTCCAGGATAATGTCCTTGACTCTCTGAGATAAAACAGGTTTGTTTTGTTTTATGCAATTTTCCAGGCAGTTAGCTGCAGTGTTTTCAAGTTTGGATGCAGGGTCTTGTAGTTGTTCTGCGTTAGAAGTAAAGGCCATGGAGGTAGAGGCCATGAGTTCGTCCGAGACATGCTTCTCAGTAGCGGGTACCAGTGCTGCCTTGGCCAGTCTGGAGCTATCAGAATTACCTTTGGCTGTTCCTCCCTGATCTTCAGTAGAACTTTGTACATCAATGGGAGAGGTGGAAAGGCATAAACTGTCAGGTCCTTCCAGCTGAAAGAAAGGGAGTCCACCCTCCAGGCTTGTGGGTGGTATTCTCTTGAGCAGAATTTCTTCAGTTGGTGGTTGAGTGGGGAGGCGAACAGGTCTATCTCTGGCATTCCCCATTTCTTTGTTATGGCTTTGAAAATGTCTGGATGCAGCATCCATTCGTGAGCATCCGTGGTAGTTCTGCTTAAGCTGTCTGCTAGTGAATTTTCTTTTCCTGGTACGAATCTGGCCTGCAGTTGAATGTTGAGATTCAGGCCTAGGTTCCACAGGTCCATTGCCATCCGGCATAGAGGGTAGGAATGTGTGCCTCCCTGTTTGTTGATGTACCACATGACTGTGGTATTGTCCGTCCTTATCAGCAGGTGTCCTTGCTGGAGGAATGATTTGAATGCCTCGATTGCATGCTTCACTGCCAGCATTTCCTTTAGATTTATGTGTAGATTCAGCTGGTCTTGGGACCATAGGCCTTGGATACACTTGTCTTCCATGTGTGCCCCCCAGCCTAGGTCTGAGGCATCCGTGATGATGGTCTGCCTTGGTTGTGGTTTGTGGAAAGGCAATTCTCTGTTGGTCTGGCAGGCCTGAGCCCACCACAGGAATTCTTTTTTCAGGCATGGAATGACTGGTATCAGGGTTTCTAGACTGTGTCTGTGTTGAGACCATACATTCCTTAGGTACCATTGTAATTTTCTCATATGCAGCTTGGCATGTGGGATCAAGATTATGCAGGATGCCATGTAACCCAGGGCCTGCAGGACTCTCCTTGCAGTAAGCTGAGTTTGTCTTGTCAATGCCATGAAGTAGACTGGTAGTTGCTTTTGTTTTTCTTCTGTTGTGAGAAAAGCCATCTGATTTATTGTGTCCAGTTCTGCACCCAAAAATGTTATCCTTTGGGATGGCACTAGTCTTGACTTTTGTATGTTGACTGTGTATCCCAAGGCTTGCAGCAGTTGTATGACATAGGCCAAATCCTTTATTATTTTTGTCTTGTTGTCCGCTTGTATTAGGCAGTCGTCCAGGTATGGGTAGATTTGAATTCCCTGAAGCCTGCAATGTGCAATTACTGTTGCCAGGCATTTCGAGAATACTCTGGGAGCAGTAGATAAGCCAAAGGGCAATGCTGAGAAATGATAATGCTCTGATCCTGCAAGAAATCTGAGGTGTCTTCTGCAATCTGGTCGTATAGGGACGTGCAGGTATGCCTCCTTGAGATCTAGAGTCACCAGCCAAGACTCCTTGCCCAACATGGGAAGAAGTTGCTGTAGGGTCAGCATCTTGACTTTTGGTACAATGAGATATGTGTTCAGTGCGGACAAGTCGAGAATAGGCCTCCATTGATTTTCTTTTCTTGGTACCAGGAATAGTCTGGAGTAAAATCCTTGGCCTTGTTCCATAGATGGTACCTTTTCTATTGCTCTCATCCTTAGTAAGTTGATGATTTGTTTTATAGCCTCTGATTTCTGGCTTGGTGGAAGGTTTGGCATTCCTCTCTTTTTTGGTAAAGTGTGGAAGTGAAACCTGTAGCCTTTGTCTATTGTTTGCAAAGTCCATTTGTCTGCTGTAATGCAATGCCAGCTTTCTGAAAATAAAGCTAGCTTTCCGCCCAAGGGTGCTTCCAGTTGTTCCCTGGTAGGCGGAATCAGAGCCAAGTCATTGTGTCTGTCCTGTGGAAGTGGTTGCAGTCGCAGCTGTGGCGGCACTCCTCTGGTTGGCAGGTTGCCACTGACGACCCCTGTAGGCACCCCTTGATTGACCTCTGCCTCTTGGGCGTCTATTTCTGCCTCTCTGTGCTCTGGAGGTGTCTGGAAAGGACCAATTCTTTGAAGGCCAATTTCTGCTGAACCTCGGAGGTTGGACCTGCAGAAATTCCTTGACTGTTTGGACAGATTTTGCTTTTTCTTCCACTTTCTTTAGAACCTCCTGTGCAGGGGAGCCAAATAAACTTTGCTTCTCCATAGGGGCATCTAGGAGTTTAGACTTAACATGGTCTGGCAAGGATTGCTCTTTTAGCCAGGCATGCCTTCGAATCACTGCTCCAGTCATAGCTGATCTAAATGAAGCCTCCAGAGCATCATAGCCACATTTTAAGAAATGATTACTGACCTGCTGAGAGTTGTGTACCAAATCCTGAAGGGACTTACGGTCTAAAGGCTCAGGAGAGGAAAGCTTTTTATTCAGCTGATCTAACAAAAATTCCTGGTACTGTATCATGTGAAATTGACAGTTTAAAGCCCTGGCAGAAAGAGTAGCAGATGTATAAACCTTTTTACCCCATCTCTCTAATGCTCTTTTTTTTGGCAGAGGCAGCTGCAACCCCCTTAGGGCCCTGAGAAATGGTTTCTGGGTCTGCAGCATGGGCCTTATACAAGTGGAAGTGAGAATCCGGGACCCTGTAATATCTGTCAGGTTTGGCAGGGGCCGGAGGGAGAGAATCAGGGGCAGAACTGGCATCATTGTATGCATCATCAACAACTGATAGTACAGGTGGGATGGCTAAAGGCCTATGCTGTGGTAAGTGTAAAAAAGTCCTTAGCCTTTTCCTAGAATCAGAAAAATCCTGACCCTGCCATTGGAAGTGTTCCCTCATTTATTTATTTATTTATTTTATTTTACATTTGTTGACCGGGCTAGTCTAGCTGGATACATTTCCATTTTCAGTAGAGGCCCGGGAGGAAAGCTCCACACAAATTTTAACCAAAAAAGTTACGATAAACAAGCAAATGGACAAATCATCATAGATGAAAAGACAAATAATAAAAAATATAGTACCCAATAACAGATATATACATGAAGAGAATCACATTTCTAAGAATAACATTAATTAGCTGTAATAACATCAAGAACAAGGCACAAAACAGAGAGCAAAATTGACTTATAATATTATATAGAACTAATCTTAGTAACAAAAGGAGAAAGAGAAGCACTATAGTAGAAGAGGAGGAAGGGAAGCAGTTTAAGAAAAGAGAAGGGAAAGTTGAGAGAGATTAGCATAGAGGAAAGAAGAAACAAAAAACTCTAAAAGGAGGTAGACTGAAGCAGATTCAGTAGTAAAGAGAGAGGGAAAGTAAAGTAGTAGGAAAGTGCAGAGTAGTAGGAAAGCGCAGAGGAGGCAAAAGATTAGTCAGGTTTTGAACAGGAACAGAGCCAGTGGCTTTGGA
Source organism: Protopterus annectens (assembly GCF_019279795.1). Classification (NCBI taxonomy): domain Eukaryota; kingdom Metazoa; phylum Chordata; order Ceratodontiformes; family Protopteridae; genus Protopterus; species Protopterus annectens. The sequence goes on from NC_056743.1 coordinate 176,685,407, forward strand.
AGTAATCTTTGATTTTATGTTTAAAGAGAGGCAGAGATGTGGTAAGTGTTATATCGCTGGGAAGCAGATTCCAGTTCCTTCCTACAGTATTATTGAATAGAGAGTCACCGGCAGAATTATAAGTCTTTGTTATAGTAGCCATAAGTTTACTGGAAGAGCGAAGGGAGTTTAGGTTGTTATAAGGGATTAAAAGTTTAGAAAGAATAGGGGTTTTGTTGGGTTGGTATAAAATTTTATGGGCAATAGCGAGTTGAGGGATTAACAGAAGGTTTTGTAGTTCAAGCCAGCCTAGAAGTTTCAGGTTAATACAGTGATGAGTTCTAAAAGGGTTACTAGTGGCAAAACGGGCAATGTTGTTGTAGCAAGTAGCCAGTTTGTTAAGGTTGGCTTTCCTAAGGTTAGTAAAAATTGGTGAGGCATAAAGAAGAGTTGACAAAAGATGGGAGTAGGCAATCATGGCTCTGGATGATGATGTTAGGAAAGGTTTAATTCTATATAGGCTTCCTATTTTTCTATTGACTGTTTTAATGGTGTTGTTGATATGCTGATCAAAGGAGAGGTTGTTATCAATTGTTATTCCTAATAATTCTGTTGTTGGATCAGGAGTAATGAGAGTGGCATTATTTGAGGAAATGGTGAAGTCCAAGGGGGTGGACCTAGTGCTAGGAGAGAAAAGGAGAAGTTTAGTTTTTTTGGCATTGAGGAGGAGGTTGCGTCTGGTGAACCAAGTTTCTACAGTGTTGAAGACATTTTGAGTAATAGATGAAAGTTCATTAGGAGATGAAGCAGAGCAGATAAGGGTGGAGTCATCTGCATATTGAATGCAGGTTGCTTGAGGGATTGCTAAGTGAAGATCATTGATGAACAGGGAGAAGAGAAGAGGTCCTAGAATGGAGCCCTGAGGTACACCGATGGAAACGGGTGTGAGTGAGGAAATTTGGTTTTCCCAACGAACTGCTTGTTGTCTATTGCTAAGGTAAGATGTAAACCAGTTAATGGCAAGATTATCAAAGGAGAGGGATGTAAGAGTGTTAATTAAAATGGAGTGGTTGACCATATCAAAAGCTTTAGGGAGGTCAATGAAGAGAGCAGAAGAGAGAAGGTTGTCGTTGCGGTTCCTATTGATAGTATCTACAAATGATAGGAGAGCAGTGGTAGTACTGTGATGTGGTCTAAAACCGTGTTGACAGTTTGCTATTATGTTGTTTTGAGAGAGGTGCTGTAAAAGTTGTTGGTGAATACATTTTTCCATTATTTTTGCTAAAGGAGAAAGGAGGGCAATTGGTCTATAGTTTGAGTACTCAATGGAGTTTCCACCTTTATGTAAAGGGATAATATGGGATATTTTCCAGATGTCTGGGATGGTTCCCTCTTGGATTGTCCTGTTTATAAGTATAGATACTGGATATGCAATTTCTTTGGCAGCTTTTTGGAGAAAAAGTGAAGGGAGCTTGTCAGCAGAAGGGGTACAAGGCTTCAGTTTGTGAATAAGACTAGAGATGAAAGATGTAGGAATAGGTTGTATTTTAAAGTTATTTGAAGGGTGTCTTTGGTTTATAGGTGGGCAGGAGTTATTAGTGCTAAGTTGTCTAGCTAGTGATAGAATAGTGTCAGTAAAAAAAAAGAGTTGAAAGCATTTGCAGTGAGGTGGGGAGTGTCTGGGTCGGCATTAAGAGGGGTGGGAGTTTTGGATGTTCCTGGGGAAAGGAGTCTATTAATAGATGACCAAAACTGTTTGGGATTGTTATGATGAGTTTGTTGAAGTTTGCAGTAGAAGTTTTTTTTGTCAGTAATTATTGCTTTTTTAGTCGAGTTTCTAAGTTGGCGGAAATGAAGAAGGTCAAGGGAATTTCTGTGGCTTCTCCATTTGGCCCAGACTTTATTTCTGGAGAGAATTAGCTTTTTAGTTTCTTTAGAGAGCCATGGGGCAATATTGGGTTTCATTCTGATGGTGCGTTCAGGAGCATGTTTGTTGAGAATGGATAAAAAAGTGGTATTAAAGTATGATACTGCATTTTCAGGGGAAGAGATTTTAAGGGGCTCCAATTGCATTTGCTGAGTTCATTTTGAAATAGGTCTATATTAAAATGTTTAGTAGAGCGTATTTTTGAATGTTAGGGAGGTTTGGGAAATCAGTTCTTTCTCTAGTGATAAAGGTTAAAGCATGATCACTTATATCATCAGGCAGGGTTCCTGCTTTGTAGGCCTGTTTGACTTTGTTTATGAGTATCCAGTCTAAAATACTCTCTTTATTGTTAGGCTTGTTGATTCTAGTGGTTGAAGTAATAGTCTGGGTGAAACCATATAGGTTCATATGAGAGGAAGGATTATCTGCATTGATAGTGTTCCAGTCAACATTGATGTCACTTAGAATTATAGTTTCTTGGGGGTAAGTAGTAGATACCCAGATACATTGAGTGTAGAGTTTCCCCAAATGAAAATTCTTCTGGGGGGGAGGCAGAAGGAATGGAGTCTTCTGCATCCGAATCCTCGTAAGGTGAGTATGGTCCTTCCTGATGGTCTGATAAATCTGATCCATCCGAGGAATAGTCAGAGGAGAGAGGTTCAGGGGGTTCAGTCCTAGGCCTTTTTCCAGGAGGGGGTTGTGAGGCCCTGTCTGGGTGAGGTTGGGATCCCCTGATCAGAGAAATAAGGTCCTCAGCAAGGCTGAGAATCTGAGAGCTTGAGGAAGGTCTGTGAGAGGGAGCTTTTGTAGGTAAGGCCTTGGAAAGTTTAGCTGCTTTAGCCCTGGAGAAGGCCTTGATAGACATAGAAGCAGGGGGTCTAGTTGCCCCACGTGCAGGAGTAGAGATGTCCAACGGAATGGTGTCGGACAAATCTTGTGTGCCTGCTTCTTCAGTAGGAATTTCTGTAGCCGACTCAGCCGGGGCCTCTGAGGCCTCGGTTGTCGGAGGCATGCTTTTGGCCGAAGGAAGAACCGAGGACTCGGTTTCAGCCGAAACCGAGCCACTTGCGGTAGGCCTAACCGTGGTTTCAGCCGAAACCGCAGGCCGCGAGTGTCGGTCCTTTTCCTTGCGTTTTTTGGCTAAATGTGTAGTCGGAGTCTCCAATGGCATTTTATATGCAAAAGCGGAGCCAAAAAACTCTTCAGCAAACTCCGACCAACGTCTAAGTGTCCGTCAGTTGAAGGAAGCACAGGCTAAACAAGCTGATACGTCGTGGTCTGGGCTTAAGCAAGGAAGGCAGTAAGAGTGGAAATCCTTATGAGGTATTTGTTTCCCACAAGTTAAACAATTATTTACTTTGTCTGACATCGGCTGAGGCAAGAAAGAGTCCCCAACGGGGTACTTAGCTTTTTAGAAGTCTTCGGTAGCTGAAATATCTGGATCTGACCAACCGGCACTTGCGAACAGCTTCTGCTTTGGGCACCGCGCGGCAAGAAAGACTGAGGAAAATGGCGTTGGCTGATGCCTTTATACCTCAGGAGCTATGACGTCGGGTGAAGTGCGACATCAGCCGAGGCCAGACCCAGACTTTGGAATCCGGCCGACCGAAGGGCTGCCTGAGGCAGGACAACCCATATGTTATGACTGCAGATGCATCCTTGAAGGACATCTACACATCAAGTCAGAGGTGCAGAAGGAAGCCACACAAAAGGCCAGAGTATCAAAGGAAGGCAAGGTCAGCTGTTCCGCCTGTCCCTTCTGGGATTTTTGACCAAATCATTGAACCTGTTCATTCTGATATGTGGCAAAAAGGACTGTCTGATGGGGGGCTCCACTTCTACACTATGGATTTAAAAGACTTCTTTGCATACCTTCTGTATGTATGTTACTGAGACCTTCCTGCTTAGCAGCTCTGATGTAACATTTAAATGTATTGGTTGATTACCTTTTGGTTAATTCTGTAATGCCAATACTGGAATTTGCAAAGTTAAATGCAGAGTTGATGAGTTGTGAATTCAGGGAAGTTGATATATATATATATATATATATATATATATATATGGGTCTAGGACTATTCACTGAAAGCACATTTCACTGAAAGCACATTTGACTGTGCACAATTCACTGAAAGCTCAATTCATTGAAAACATAATTAATTGAAAGTTATATATGGCCTTTTCCCCATTGTAGTGCGACCCTGGAGTTAGTATATATAGTAAAGGGGGTGTGGGGCACCGCCCCGCACATTGGGGGTGTGTGGGGGGCACAGCTCCCACCTATTTTAAATATTTTGAATTATATACAGGGATACTTGCAATTACAATAAATGACTCTTTTCTGAACATAATATATATCCAAACTATGAGTGGGGCTACGCTCCCCACACACCCCCCCCCCCCTTACTATATATACTAACTCCGGGGTTGCACTACAGTAGGGAAAAGGTCATATATAACTTTCAGTGAAATGTGTTTCAGTGAGTTGTGTTTTCAGTGAATTGAGCTTTCAGAGATTTGTGCACAGTCATTTGACTTTCAGTGAAATGTGCTTTCAGTGAATAGTCCTAGACCCATATATATATATATATATATATATATATATATATATATATATATATATATATATACATATATGTATATATATATATATATATGTGTGTGTGTGTGTGTGTGTGCGCATATGTAGGTCTACTTTGATTCACTGAAAACTCATTTCACTGAATTTCGAAACACTCACACCAAATCGCTGAAAGCTCAAATAACTTGACAATCCATTTCACTGAATCACATGTCACTGAATGCAAGTACTCTTGTGCAAATAAAATGTATAAGCCACTTTCTCCACTATAGTGTGATTCTGGAGTTGGTATATATAGTTGGGAGTGTGTGGGGGGTGCAGCCCCATACCTACTTTTGGTTTTATATTTAGCTTTCAATGAAATGAGATTCATAAATATAAAAGCTAAGTAGGTGGGGTCTATGCCCCCACACCCCTCAATGTGGGAGGCTGTGCCCCCCTAACTATACACTAACTCCAGGATCGCACTATAGTGGGGAAAAGGGTATATACATTTTATTTGCCCAACAGTACTTACATTAAGTGAAATGTGATTCAGTGAAATTAGTTTTCATTTATTTGAGCTTTCAGTGATTTTTTGAGGGTGAAATGAAATTTCAGTGAATCAAAGTAGACTCCTATACACACACACACATATATATATATATATATATATATATATATATATATATATATATATATATATATATATATATATATATATATATATATATATATATATATATATATATATATATATATATATATATATATATATATACATATATATATATATATATATATATATATATATATATATATATATATATATATATATATATATATATATATATATATATATATATATATATATATATATATATATATATATATATACATATATATATATATATATATATATATATATATATATATATATATATATATATATACATATATATATATATATATATATATATATATATATATATATACATATATATATATATATATATATATACATATATATATATATATATATATATATATATACATATATATATATATATATATATAAATATATATATATATATATATATATACACACACACACACACATATATACATATATATATATATATATATATATATATATATATATACATATATATATATATATATATATATATATATATATATAGACATACACATATATAATTATGCAGGTGTGGAGGGTGCTTGGGCATACCTCCTTCACAAAAATGCAACTTAAAGTTGTTTGTAAATGTGCAATGCCCAAGCCAGGTATGGTATCTGATGGCAAACCTGAAATGGCGGTCCAGACCACTCTGCAGCATAATGCAACAAAACACATGGAGAGGCTGGAAAGATTTCCAAGTGTTACAAATGGGAAATCAGTGTGTGTCGCAGTTTCCTGTAGGGTAACTTGGTTCAGCACCTATAGGATCTTTCCACTTAACTGTGCTGGAACCTTGTCATGTACAGTCAGGTAGGTAATGTCTTTGATAAAAAAGTGTCTGATAGGCAAAGTGTGTTTATCACTGGTGATACAATGATACGCGATCAGCTGGACCACTAGGCTCTCTTCAAAAGGCTTTTTCTTAAAGGCTGCAGCTATTACGGCCTAGTCAGCTAAGAGTGTCTTACTCAAACATGCATGATCCTTGGGAGACTCGAAGATCTTGTTTAGCTTCCTTACAATGCATCACATCAGAAAGGTACTGAGCCCTCCACAACAGCAGTGAAACCATATGTTTTTTATGGGAAGCCACCCAATACGTTGGTGGTGGGGAGGAGCAGAAAGCCTTCTACATAACTTCCACTTCAAAAGATACTGTGATTGTGGTCCAAAAATCACTCCGAAGAATAAGACTGAGGATCTGGGGTCATCAGGAGGTGACAAAGGGAGCTCTCCGCTTTACTGAAATCTGTATCTGAGTTGGTAGTCTCTGTAGGGGAGTCCTGATGCTTTCTCTTGCAAATTGTCTTCCAGAACTTGAACAGGTGTCATCTGAGTGGGAGGAAGAAGAAAAATCAATTCTGGAAATCATTCTATCTCTTCAGATACCTTCCATTCCTTTACATCTCTGGGTTAGAGATGAGAGGATCAAAGCACTGGATCAAAGGGCATCCCTGGATGTCACCTAATTTTGAGGACCGGCTCTCTGCTGCATCCTGTTTCAAAAAACGGCAATGGGAAACTTGGCATTAAGACTGTTGACAGCTCTGTATTCTTTAGTACCAAACGGATCTGACAGGCTCCCAGTTATGAGACAGGCAGTGGCATCAAGGAAGGATTTGGAGACAAGGTCTCAAATGTTGATTTAGTTGAAATGGACAGAGGCACCAAGTGCACCGATGCCAAAAATCAGTGTCAGTTGCTCTGCATCAAGGGCCCTACTGCTATCAGAACACAAAAACATGGTGCCAAAGGTACAGCAGCAGAATGAAAGGTCAGTGATGTAGCTGAAGTCAGTGTTGGTGCTAGTGCTGGCTTCGGGCTCAATGACTGGAACATCTGTTCCAAAACTCCCTGTGCTGTGTTAGGGCCTGAGGTAGGAGGAAGGCTGGAGGAGAAGGGACTTCACCTGCTGCCCTATAAAAAGAGGAGGAAGAGAGGATGCCCAGTTTGGTATGAACTTTCACCAGTGCCCAGTTCATCCTATCCTAGTTGAAAGGTAGACAGGGAACACAGGAAAGTGAAGGCAACTGAGTCAAGTAACCATTTATTTCTTGTCAACACCCACCCTTAGACCTTAACTCCTCTTTATAGAAGGGCTAGGCCAGTCAAGACTGGAGTAAACATGTGACTACTCATTTAATCATTTAATTCTCAACTGAAGGAAGAAAATGAAGTTCACTGCTTAATCAGGTAAGCTCAGCTAAAACTTGGGGGTGGGTGGTGAGCATGGTAGTGTGTGTACATTTGTGGACTTATGAAAACATGTTTGTAGAGGCAAGAGTGACTGTCTCTATGTATATGTGTGTGTGTGTGTGTGTGTGTGAGAGAGAATGCGCACACGTGTCTGGGTGGTCCATTGCAACCTGAATGGTCACAATGAAAAGTCAGGGAGGAAATGAGAATCTGGGTGTTTGTGTGTATGACTGTGGATGTGCTTACAGGATACCTTTGTTAATGAGATGCATGGGTCACTGGGGGTCTGACAAGACTAGTGTTTGATTCAGAGTAAAGGTAATGACCTGATAATGAGGCCCTTCTCATTGCAGTCATACCCATAACTGAATCACATTTTCTCATTGTTGTGCTAATTTCCCAACCTTCAATGGACAACAGCAAGAATGGTAAGCACTTCTTTGATTCCTACAGCAAGGGAAGGGTCTATATTAAATCAGCGAAGGCTTAAAAAAGCGAACGCTGATTTATCGACCCCATGTAAGCGAAAGCTTACAATCCCGAACACTTGGAACAGTGATTTTTTTTCCCAGGGGAAAAAAAAAATCGCTGTTCCACACACACAAAAAAAAAAAAAAAAAAACTTCAAAACATTACATAAAGTGGGGGGCTTCGCACCCCGCACTCCCCGATGTAGGGGGCTGTGCCCTCCACACCCTCCCTACTTAAATATACCAACTCCGAGATTGCACTACAGTGACGAAAACGGCAGAGTAACAGAGGTGGCCAAGCGGTTTCTTTCCCAGGGAAAGAAATTGCATATATGCCATTTCACTATTTTGCTGATTTGTGCTTTCAAGTTCGATCAAGACGCATTCGAAGGATTGCATCTTCGATCATATAATAGGAACCCCAAGGGAAGTGAGTGAAAGGGTAAGAAATGGAATGGGATAAAGTTTCTCCCTATGACCTGTAGACAATTTATATACCCTCCTCACGCATCAATCTATGCAGATGTGTACATACAGTTGTCACGGAGAAGAACTTCATGTCTTAAATATACATAGGACTACTATATTTATTGCTCATTCACAGGTTTGTTGTTTCTTCGGTCTCACTCTTTTCAGTGCTGTTGACAGGTAAATATCAGAGGCATCCTTGTATTTTAAAATTACAACAGGATGTTTAACATAACAAATTATGTTTTAAGATGCATTCAGCTGTAATTTCAATGAGATGAGGTTCAAACCACTGATATTATTCATTACCCTACAAAATACATATGGTAACACAGGCAAATTCTCACTGCAGTAAATGTCAGTGTTAAGCAAAACATCAGTAGTTTGACAGATTTTTTTAATCTTAAACCTCCCCCACCCACCGCCTAAAAAAAAAAAAAAAAAAAAAAAAAAAATCAAGGATTTGCTTGGCTTCTGCTTGCAAATCTAAATATCTTGCAGCTAAAACTCTATAACCATAAAAAGATAACAAAAAGCAAAAACAGAATTGTGTTATCCCCCCCTATAGGCATTGCACTTTAAGCAACAAGACTTTCAGAACACCTGTGAGGTAGAACAATTTCCAGTCAAGCCTTAGTCATCTGAGCAGCACAAATAATAATGGAAACCTTGTAGGCTGGTTCTACTGCTCCTCTCTGCCTGCATGACGAGCCACATTAGTTCATTTTTCAAAGCAAATTAACACCTACCGAGAGTTTTACTATTCTTGCTTTAGGACTGCGAACTGAAGGTCCTGCAGAAACATAATCTGTGGTGACAATCTCAATGGGAAAATGCTGCTCACATTTCTCATCGGTGTCTAATGCAGCAGGCCACTCCGTACAGAAATCTGAAACAGCAGTGGAAAAAAGTTTCAAGATTAGATTTCTTCTCAATGTCTACTTTCTTGGAACATTCTTCTCTTTTTCAGCTTGTAAAATCCAGAAGCACAAAAACATTTTTTTTCAGAAATTAAAATAAGCAACAAGGCAAAAAAGGTATGTGGCACTGTGTAATATCACTAATCCTAAAGGAAGCACATGATGAAGCAGAGTGCTTTGACCTCCCATGAGAAACATAATCATGTGGTCTCTTATGTGTTATACTATGGCTTATTTATAACAACATTTGCACCTGAACACTTTACGGTTGCTAGATAAAATCAGTTATAGTTAGTTCCAACAAAATGATGGCCAGACTAATCTGTGCAATATCAGTCATAATGATTTTTTTATGCTAACTCACATCTAACAATTCTCTAAAAGCACAAATCAAAAACAATTTTTTAACTTTCCTTCACTGCAGCACAAATGCATTTTTTTACAATGTTGCACACTTATAACAGCAGTATTAGTTTTTCAGTATTCACCAGGTTTCAAATTTGTGCAAAGCTTAACTGCTGAAAAGTTTAGATATGTTTAACATTACTTTCTGATGTATTCTTAAAACACTCATTTCCTATCCTGCACACCAGCAGACTTCAGAAAACTAGGATCTGGTTGACTATCCACTATTATGCTCATTTACTTCCCCTGATAAAACCTCTTAAGAAGGAGCATAGAGGAATGACTGGCAAGAGTTCCATTAAGTTTTTCAAACTGCAAGGATCAGAGTGCTTGCCATCTTCATACACCTCAGAAGATGCTAATGCAGAATGGTTACAAATGCTTCCATAATGCCTGATCCAAGCAGCAATTAGTTTGTCTGCTGTCCCCAAGAGAACGCTAAGGTGAGTAAAAATCCTGACATCCTACAACCACTCAGTCCACATCCTCAGACACTTGCCACTTAGCACAGCAGTTGAACCCAACACCAGCATCATGACCAGCATGCTTCCTCTGTACAACTGGATAGCTAGTTCAAATTTTATAACACATTTGCATTGTTCTACATGATCAAGGAAAAGGTAAGGAAAGAATAGTGTTCTCTACTTTCTGTTCTGCTCTTAGTTTAGCTTGGATGGCGCAGTGGTGCAGCAGTTTGCATTGTCGCCTCACAGCAAGATGTTCTCCGGTTCGATTCGCGTCTGTGGTGCCTTCTTTGCAGAGTCTGCATGCCCCCTCTGTGTTTGTGTGGGTTTCCTCCGGATGTTCTGGTTTCCTCCCATGTTACAAAGACATGTGTCTGGAGGATTTCTCTCTGGGGCTCTGCTGAAAATTGACTTGTTCCAAGTCGGACTTTCCCGGTAAACAAATGTAAAATACTTACTTTATTTTATTTATTTAACATCACTTAGCCTGTAAACACACAACAGAAAGAAGGAAGTGGTACTTTTCAGTTATAGTATATACAATAATAATCAAGAGAATGAAAGTATCCTATTTCCTTCTGCACCTTAATTTTTTTTTTAAATTTACTTATTAACAGGGGTAGACCACAGAGAAAAACAAAATATGTTCTAATGTACAAGACAACCCAACTATACATAATGTAAGAATAAGCACAAACAGTTTTAGGTTTGGGCAGTTCCCCAAAACAGAGTAAAATTATATGGCACTGCTATTTTAAACTAACAGCTCACCACATCATTGACATGGTGCAAAAGTAAGAAATCATGCATGAACTATTTTAGTCAGTGTTTTTATCATACAAATAAAGAAAAACTAAACTCTAAATACCACTTGTATAAAATGGATAAATGCCATATTTCAGTTTTTAAGAGAAAGTACTGAAAGGTTGCAAAAAAAAAAAAAAAAACTGAAGAGTCTTGATGGAGATACTACACCTCTTCTGGGAATCTAAACAATGAAAGAAGAAAAATGACTGCCTTTGCAGAGTGGTGTAGTTAAAGTGCCAATTACTTATATACTGCTTAAACAACAAACATTCTTGTTGGGAAGGCTACACAGAACAAATGGCAGCTTTACCATACATTCTGAGGAAGGAGATAGGAAGCAGAAAGATGCAAGACTAAACTCTAGAAAAAAATGTACCTACAGATATGTCATTTAAATACAATAAAACATGAGTGGGAACTACTCAGCACTTACATTAGAACAAACTACATAACACTTAAAGAGAGAAAAGTTATGTTCTCTTAAGAGTAAGCAATTTCACTGATGTACACAGCTCAAGTTGCAATGAATAAGGAGTGGCATATAACTTCAATTGAGAAAACTATATGCACATTACCTGCTCACTTTCATACAGGCATTGTGTCAGTATATCAAGCTGGAGACTCTGGTATGAAAATGGATTCAGGTCTCAGGAAAGCATGGAATGAAATCATCAAGCATCCTAAGGGTGACCATAGCTTACCAAATCAGGTTAAACCTGAATAATCATTCTGTCTCTCCCTAGCCATCCACAGAAACATACTAACCCACATCCTAGACCGGACTACTACAGGCTCACCTCAGGAATAAACAAGTTGGCAAGTTCGCTGGTGTGAAGATTGGGTAGATATGGGTGAAGAAATGTGAAGACTGGGAGAGTTGGGTGAAGGCTGCCAGCCTAGTCAAATATAATTTGGTACATAATTCTATTATTTGTAAAGACTGTGAATGTTGAACTTAAAACAATGTGGCAACATTGCCATCTGCTGTAAAGAAAGCTAAGTCAAGCAATTCTTGTTGGTCGTTTGAAATTAAAATGATTTCATCACTGCCTTTGATGTTTTACAAGTCGGCTCCAGTCTGGCTGGATGGGGGCTTCCTGCCTATTGTTTTAAGGTTAAAGTTAATGACCAGAATTTACATATGGAATGTCCTTTATTGCTGCAAGTGTAAAATAATGTAAATGCAGTTAATGTGTAGCCTGGGAACTCCAGGAAGGGTGAAAAAGATGATGTAATGTTTATCAGAACTGGAGTTTCAATTTAAACAGTGAGAACCAGAGACTGTTAAGCATTTTTGTCTTGATATCCAACTTATCATCACTCTGCCTGTGTCTTACGTAAGTTATCTTAGAAGTGTGTTTTCTTGTAGAAATAGCCAGGAATTATAAAGATTAGACTAAATGTTTTTCTGTATTCAGACTTTCCAGAGGCTGGTAGATCATATCTTAGCAGGAGCAGGAGGGTTTGCCCTTGATTAACTAGATGATATTGCCATCTACAGCCATTCCTGGCAAGAGCACCTTCAGCATGTCAGGGAGGTGCTGGGCAGACTACAGAGGGCAGGATTGACCATTAAGCCGAGCAAATGTCAGGTGGGTATAGTAGAGGTCTCCTACCTAGGACATAGAGTGGGGAGTGGTAAGATAAGGCCAGAACCTACCAAAGTGGAAGCCATTCAGGCATGGCCTGCACTTGTTACTAAAAAGCAGGTGAGGGCATTCTTAGGGACAGCAGGGTTCTACAGAAAGTTTGTTCCTAGTTATAGTACCATAGTTGCTCCCCTCACAGATATGACAAGGAAGAACAGGCCAGATAAGGTAGTGTGGACCCCAGCATGTGAGCAGGCATTCCAGAAGCTTAAAAAAGCTTTGGGAGGACCTCCTGTGTTAGCCACTCCAGATTACAACAAACAATTTGTTGTGCAAGTGGATGCTTCGAACCATGGGGTGGGGGCTGTACTTAGCCAGATTTCTTCAGAGGAGGAAGAGCACCCAGTGGTTTATCTCAGTCATAGGCTCCAACCCAGGGAGGAATGCTATGCAGCTGTAGAAAAGGAATGTCTAGCCATAGTGTGGGCACTGCAAAAACTTCAGCCTTATCTGTATGGAAGAAAATTCACTGTTATGACAGATCACAACCCTCTAACATGGTTAAACAGAGCCAGTCAGCAAAATGCCAAGTTGCTAAGATGGAGCCTGGGGTTGCAAGCACATGCTATGTCAGTGCAGCACCACAGTGGGAGTAACAATGCCAATGCAGATGGGCTCTCAAGACAGGGAATGGGGTGAGGTACACTCAGATAGACCTAACCCTCTCAAGCTGCGTTTCTCAATGGTCACTTGAAAAACTAGCTTGAGTTCTCCAGGGGGGGGGAAGAGATGTGAAGATTGGGTAGAGATGGGTGGAGGATGTAAAGATTGGGTAGAGATGGGTGAATGCTGCCTGCCTAGTCAAATAGAATTTGGTACATAATTCTATTTGTAAATACTGTGAATGTTGAACTTAAAACAATGTGGCAACATTGCAATCTCTGTAAAGAAAGCTAAGTCAAGCAATTATTGTTGGTCCTTTGAAATTAAAATGATTTCATCACTGACTTTGATGTTTTATAAGTCGGCTCCACTCCAGCTGGATGAGGGCTTCCTGCCTATTGTTTTAAGGTTAAAGTTAATGGCCAGGATTTACATGTGGAATGTCCTTTATTGCTCTAAGTGTAAAAGAATGTAAATGCAGTTAATGTGTAGCCTGGGAACTCCAGAAAGGGTGAAAAAGATGATGTAATGTTTATCAGAACTGGAGTTTCAATTTAAACAGCGAGAACCAGAGATTGTTAAGCATTTTTGTCTTGATATCCAACTTATCAGCACTCTGCCTGTGTCTTATGTAAGCTATCTTAGAAGTATGTTTTCTTGTAGAAATAGCCACGAATTATAAAGATTAGACTAAGTGTTTTTCTGTATTCCGATCAGAACTTTCCTACTGTTTTGTTTTAAGTTTCTGTGTGATCTCTGAACTCTTGAAGAGCACTGTGGTGTAGTAGTATTGTCTTGTGTTTTTAGTATTTATTATTAAATATTTTTAAACCCTTTTCAACTGTGGTTGGTTTATGTAGAGATAAATTAAGCTCTAGAGTACACTGCATGCTTATAAGTGATCCTGTAATAAGCCCTTCCAATAAGCCTTAAGACTGCTTAGGTACACTACTATTGGATAATAATATTGCACAGTAATAATTGGACACCCTTTTAAGGGCCTTTGGGTAGCTGATAATTATTAGCTGGTGGTGGCAGTAATTACTACCGTATAGTCTGGGTATAGGGGCACATCTGGAGAATTTGTGTCAGCCTTTCCCAAGAGTATCTGTGAAGTTATATAAATACTTATCTCAAAGTGTGTGCATGTGTCAGTTACTTGGGCATCATGTGATGGGCATCACAGCTGGTACTGGAGTTGTTGAGACCATTTAATTTGTACGGGTCTTCCTCAGACACTGACCACACCTCGGTCTCTTCAAACGTTAAAGTTTAACAAAGGAATGGACAAAAGTGGTAGAAGGTGGAGAAAAAAGGACATTTTAGGTAAATGAGGACCTATGTCCTCTTTAGGAGGTCAATGAGCAAGTGCTGAGAATGGGCAGGACAAACAGCATATCCCACCAAAAAATGAGTATTCACAGCCTTGTTCCTAAACCCCTCTTTAAGTAAAGACAGTCTCAGCCAGATCATCCTGCACAGCCACACACTCAAGCCTGTGAACCTAGCCAAAGTTTAAGCACAGTCAATTACACTAAAAACATGGCATTCCACCACAAAAGTTGTGGAATTGGTCTTCTAAAGATCCTTCTTGAGCCTAGACTCTGTGATCTTCAAGCTTACTTAGCACCTTTGTGTACCTGGTAATAGAACAGGCTGGATGAAAAGATAAGTGCTCCCTAGTATGGCAGAGAAGTAAACTATATTGGTACATCTGTCCAAAGTTCTATGCTACTTATCAAATGGCAATGTGGCAAATTACTGTGGTCTCTGAGAGCTATGTTCAACCAAAGAGATTCCACTGGAGACAGCATCAGGATCCTTAATGTGATCTGCCCTCTCTGTTAGCAGTTTGTAAAAGATATGCACCTTTTTGAACCACATGGGTTAAATCTGAGTGCCTCAAGCCTAACAGAATGGTAAGTTTAATAAATGTCTATGTCAGGACTACCCAGGGTGCCGTATTCTTCCACCCCAGAAACTCTGCTAACTACTTATAGGGGAGGTGAGAAGGACAAAAGGCAACCCCAAATCGTCAGTCAGCCTGAGGGCATGTTCAAAAAGAGATATCTTCTGGACGGGAAATGGATGGGAGATGAGGGAGGACATCCTTATCCTGGGCTGTCTCACAGGAGGTGGTTTGGGGAATTTCCAAAATCTCAGAGAAACACAGTTGTTGTTGTGTCTTTCGGCTTTTCCTGGTTAGGGGTCGCCACAGTGGAACTCCGGTCCGCTAATGATTGGCAGTTGATTTTTACGTGCTGAGTTGCCAGCCCTAACACACAACCTTCAATGAAGGTACACCCATTCACACATGTCTCCACGCAGAAGACGCTCTAGCTGAGAGTCGAACCGGTCAGCGTCTACTGTGAGGCGACAACACTACCGCAGCACCACCACCACGGATCTCTCAGAGAAACACAGTAGCGAGGGAAAACCAAAATACCTGCTGTCCACCAGTGCAAGCTAATAAAAGTATGAGTGCAAGACTGCAGTGGGTGTTACAGAACTGAGAATAATGCTACAGTAAATGCTAGCCAAAGACAGCTTGGTGGTGGAGAGGAGACAAAATTGCAACGCGTCTTACAAAGGGCTCAAACCCAGCTCTAATACAGCAATTCTGCACATGCTTCTCAGGCTCTGATCAGACACTACTTGATGTCTAGGCCATGAGGTGAAAGACCCATCAGGGATGATCAGGCAGACCCTCTTCAATTGGGTTCTGACAGCCAAACCCTAGAGGAGAAAAAAGAAGTTATGTACTCACCATAAAGTTCCATAGGAGCCAATCTTTGTCTTCGACTCAGCCAAATACAACAGGTTGAGGTCTTCAAGCAGCTCATGACCTACTCCCTATCCCATAATGCAGTGGTGCTTCCCTCAGATCTTGTTTGCAGCCAACTATACCAATAGATAACTACCCTAGTAAGGAAAATAAGAAGACAGTAGATAAGGACAAAATATCACCAAGATTTGTCTGAACTTCCCGGTCCTCAAGAATTTCATGGTAGGGGGTTGGTGGGTGGAACGCTAGAATGAAGGCGAGATGAACAACTCACATGGAACGTAATGGTGAGTACCTAACTTCTTTATGTGAAGTTGTTCTATCTCGCCTTCATTCTCACTGATGGGTTAGCGTCCCAAGCACCATCCTTCTTGGGTGGCTCAGGGAAGTATATTCCTCAGGACCATGGAACCAAAGGAGGCCCTGGTCCCTGGAGGCACTATCCAATTTGTAATGAGTAATAAAAGTATGAGGTGTAGACCACATGGCTGCTGCACAAATGGAATCTATAGGTAGCTTAACCAGAAAAGCTGAAGCTATGGAAACAGCTCTAGTTGAATGGGCCTTTACTTTATGATTTAGTGGCATGTGCCCAGAGCTATATGCGAAGGAAATGCAATCTGACATGGTTTTTACCACTGGAGTACCCTTCTTTGAATCTGAAAAGGAGACGAAAAGCTGTTCTGATTTTCTAAAGTCCTTAGTCCTGTGTAAATAGAATCGAAGCTGCCTATGGACGTCATGTTTGAGCAGCATATGTTCCATCTTGTTAGCAAATTTTGGGAAAAAAATGGGTAATTCTATAGTCTGGTTGAGGTTTTTTTCTGAACAAACCTTAGGTAAGAATGAAGGATTTGTTCTCAGCGGGACACTGTCATTGTGAAAAATCAAGTATGGGGGTTTGATGGACAAAGCTTGTAATTCCGAGATCCTTTGAGCAGAAGTAATAGCTACTAGAAAAAAAAAAGTTATGTCTTACCATAACGTTTCATCTGTGTTGTAGATCTTTGTTCATTCATTACTGCTAGGACTTCGGTTCTGTCCTTGGAACCAATATGTCCGTTTCCAAGCTCTCGCCAGCCAAAAACTCTCAGCTAAGACCTACCCACAATGCCCCTCTCCTAGTTACTCCAGATCGAGTTTTCCTGGCCCTATATAACAGAGGTTGTTCTTCTTCTTTCGGCTTTTCCCGGTTAGGGGTCGCCACAGCGGAACTCCGGTCCGCTAATGAATGGCAGTAGATTTTTACGGTGCCGAGGTGCCAGCTCGACGCCCAACCTTCAACAAAGGCACGCCCATTCACACATGTCTTTCGAAGGCCACTCGACCTCGGGGAGGACATGCAGACTCCACACAGAAGGCGCTCCAGCTGAGAATCGAACGGGAGAACTTCTTGCTGTGAGGCAATAACGCTACCGCTGCACCACCACGGTTTCGCCCTATATAATAGAGGTAGTAATAGAAAAATAGTTGAAAGCTCTGTCTGAGCAAAAACCCTAACCAGGAGTTCCTACAGTCCACCAGGAGTCCAGGCAGGGGGAAGGTGGGTGGGAAGTAATGAATGAACAAAGAGCTACAACACAGATGGAACGTTATGCTAAGACATAACTTCTTTACTGATGTTGTAAATCTTTATTTATTCATTACTCTTAGGATCAAGTCCCCAGCTACTTGAGTCCTGTGTGGTCCTAAGGAAGGATATTTCTGAGCACCATAGAACCAAAAGATGGTCGTCCCCTGGAGGCCAAATTCAATTTGTACTGAGATATAAAGGTATGGGGTCTTGTGCAAGTGGCTGTTGCACAGATATCATCCATACAGGCTCTGGAATGAAATGCTACAGAAGTAGTCATAGATCTGGTAGAATGAGCCTTTATTCTGGAAGGTAAGGATAGCTTATTCTGTTGGTAGATAAAGGGAATGATGTTTCTAAGCCAGGAGGATAAAGTCACTTTGGAAACAGGTTTACCCAATCTGGGTCCAGCAAACTCCACAAACAACTGATATGTCTCCCTGAAAGATTTAGTCCTGTCCACATAACAACAAAGCTGCCGATGCACATCAAGGGTGTGCAAAAGATACTCCCTTCTATTGGGATGCTGAGGGAAGAAAAACGGCAGGTCAATAGATTGGTTAATTGAAAATCCAGAAATTACCTTGGGCAAGAAAGAAGGGTCAGTACGAAGAGACACCCTATCCATGTGGAAGATGAAGTAAGGTCTCTTGACACTCAAGACCTGCAGCTCAGATACTCTTCTTGCTGAGGTAAGTGCTACTAGAAGTAAGGTTTTCCAAGACAAAAACTTTAAATCACATGAATCAAAGGGCTCGAAAGGAGGACCTGTGAGAGACTGAAGCACCAAAGTCAAGTCCCAGGGTTCTAAGGGAGGCTTGACCGGAGGTTTAACGTGTAATACTCCTTTCAAAAATGTCTTGCATTGGCAGTGTGACATAATCGAAGAATTATCAAATCCACTGTGAAAACTGGCGATAGCAGCTAAATGCACAGTGATCGTTGTTGCTGAGGCTCCTGCATGTAAGAGTCATCAGGTATTGAAGGATCTTTTGAAGAGACATAGAGAAGAGATCTAGGTTCTGATCTGTGGCCCAAATAGAAAACCTAGTCCATTTACTAGAATAAACTTTCTTGGTGGAAGGTTTGTGTGAAGCCAGAAGAATTTCACGGACAGGAGATGGGATGTCAGGCAGCCTGACGATCACTGGAAGTGGAGGAATCAAGCTGTGAGCTTGAGACTGTGGTGATTCGAATGAATCAGTCCCCAAGGATGAGATAACAGGCCTTTGGAATGATCCAGGATCCACAGGCTGTGAATCAGATGACGCCATAGAAATGGGAACCAGACTTGATGGGGCCAATAGGGGGCAATGAGGATCACTGTGCTTCTCAACTTCTGAGCTTTCTGGAGAAATTCTGGAATGAGGAGAAATGGGGGAAAGGCATACAGAAAACCCGGGGGCCAATCATGTGTTAAGAGTGTCCCCAGGGGTACTCCCTGAGGGGGGAATCAGGGCAAAGTAACTTCTGCATTTGTTGTTTAGGGGGGAAGCAAACAGATCACAGCAAGGCTTGCCCCAGCGTCAGAAGATCCACTGTTACACGGTTGAGGGACCACTCGTGAGGCATCAGGATGCTCAGATTGTCCGCAATAAGGTTTGAACTCCCGGGAATGAGCGTTGCTAAAAGAAAGCGGTTGTAAGCTATCGCCCAGTGCCAAATCCTCGTGGCTTCCGACACAGGGGGTAAGACCTGATTCCGCCTTGTTGTTGATATACCAGACAACTGACATGTTGTCTGACTGAATTGCAATGGTCCCAGAAGGTAGGGATGCATGGAACGCTTGCAACGGTAAGAGAACTGCCCTCAGTTCCAGGACATTTATGTGCAAATTGGCCTCCATGGGGGACCAGGTGCCTTGGACCGTCTTTTCCTGGAAATGCCCCCCCACACTAAAAGGGAAGTATCCGTGGTCACCGTGGCCATGGGGCTTGGGAAGACAGAATGGTCGATACCAAAGATTAGTTTGTGGCTTCATCCACCATAGCATTTTGTAAAACATATCATGTGGTCGAGTGGGAGTTAAAAATGACCATTGTGTGGAAAGGAGCCACTGCAGGATTCTCATGTGCAGTTTTGCCAGTGGTACTAGCGTAATGGCAACCGCCATAGAGCCTAAGAGTTGCAGTACAAGGCAAGTCAGTACATAGGTCTGAGGAAGAAGGTCTTGGATTTGGTGTCTTATTTCCGAAAGCCTGTGAGGGGGAGAGAAGCTTGACAGGATGTTGTGTCGAAGACTGCCCCAATAAACTCCTGTGTCTTTGTTGGGGACATTTGAGATTTGTCCTTGTTGATTGTAATCCCCAAGTGGAGAGCAAGACCTCGAGTGTAAGAGAGGCTGCGGACTAGGAGATTCCTGGTCGGAGCGGTAAGGAGCCAATCATCTAGATACGGAAACACCTGGAATCCTTGTAGTCGAAGATGAGCTACCACAACAGCCATACATTTGATGAACACTCTGGGGGGGCTGTCGAGAGACCGAATGGCAGTGCCCTGAATTGGTAGTGATCGACTCCCAGCCGGAAGCAAGGTTGCAACAAGGGTGGTCGGTGCCGACAGGCAATCCCCTAGCTGCCAGAAGCAGGTCCACAACCCACACTAGGTCTAATTCAGTAAAACTCCTGGAGGATCTAAAGGAAGTTGCTGAAAGAAAATCAGGTCTTTCTAGATAGGGGCTAAACCTCTGCCCCAAAAAAAAGGGTCGTAAGTTGGAGAGTATCTTGTCCTAGGCAGATATTCGACTTTAGGAGCTGATGGAGCTGAAGAAACTATCGTCACTGTGGCTGGGGATGGTGCTGAAGCAGGTACAGTCACAGAAGACAATGTCGGATCCAAGGATGACACAAACGTCAGTGGTGCCGAGTTTGGAACCGAAATAGGGCTGAATATCATAGACAGCACCGAGGGAGAAGGTACAGAGCCTGGTGCCAAAGAGGTCTGTGCCGAGGGCACAGGAGAAGCACAGAGCTGACTCGGTTCTGTAACTAACTAAGTGTTATTCATTTCTGTAACTGATGGAGATGCAGGAACAGAGTGACTCCGTTTTTCTTTATGTTTTTTGGTCTTTGGAAGGGGTGAGACCTCCGACCCAGACAGAGCCTCCGAAAAAGGTGTCTTAATCAAACCTTTTAAAATAAGCTTATTTTTACGTTCTGCTAGTATACGATTACTAAAACTAGCACAAATGTCACAATCAGCTTTAATATGGTCCACGCACAAACAGCAGACACACCGAGCATGTCTGTCCGAGTTGGGCATCTTATGCCCACACTTGTCACACTGTCTAAACCCCAACTTAGCTTTGTCTGACATAGTAAAGCAACAAGGCTATCCTAATATAAAAAACAGAAGAAGGGAAGAAAGTGAGAGAATGCCAACAATGGTACTTAAAAAAATACCACAAGTAGTAAGGAAGGGCCTACCAAAGGCAGGAGAGAGGGACAGTACCAACAATGGTAGAAATTTGATTACCAAGGTAAAGGGTAGGGAATAGAAGAAGGTTATAGGCGACAGTGAGAAAAAGTTCAATTGACTAAAAACATAAGAAATTTTGAAGAAAAACTATATTAAAAATCCTAACTTTCCACTTAGTTTTGAGAGAGATGGCTAGCATGTCTGACGAGAAACGTGGCAAACGAGATCTGGGGTAACTAGGAGAGTGGCATTGTGGGTAGGACTTAGCTGAGAGTTTTTGGCTGGCGCGAGCTTGGAAATGGCCATATCGGTAACGAGGATGGAACTGAAGTCTTAATAGTAATGAATAAACAAAGATTTACAACATCAGATAGATGGTTTTCCACGATAAATACTTCAGATCGCAAGATGAGGCTGGTTCAAAAGGGGGTAAGATGATTCAAGAAAGAACAAAATTTAGGTTCCATGGTGTAGCTGGGGATCTAAAAGGTGTCTCAAATGGATAGTACCTTTAAGGAAGGCTTTAGAAAGTCTATGGGACATGATAGAAGCCCATTGATCGCCAATATGAACATTAGAAATTGCTGCCAATTGAACCCTAATGGCTGCTGCAGCAGCCCCTTCATTAAAAAGCTTGGTCAGAAACTCTAAAATGGATGAAATTGAAACCAAATATGGGACAACATTGTTTTGGAATGCCCATATGAAAAATCTTTTCCATTTACTAAGGTATAGCTTCCTCGTATATAACTTATGAGCGGATGTTATGATGTTTTGAGCTGCAGGTGAGAGATTGCGGAACCTGGCTATTCTGGAATTGGAGCAGGCAAGCTGTCAATCTGAGGGTATGAAGTGCAGGATGAAGAGCCCCTGATGAATGCATCGGAAGATCTGGAACTGGGCCCAGGATCCATAGTTCTTCCAATAGATGAGGCTGAAGAAAGGGGAAACAAATCTGACGAGGCCAATAAGGGGCTATAAGAATGATGGTCCTTCCCAGAGTCCTGGCTTTCTGTACGAATTTGGGTATCAGAGGAATCGGGGAAAAAAGCGTAAAGGAGACCCAGGGGCCAATTGTGTATGAGCACATCCCTTGGGGTATCCCCTGGATTGGGGATTAGGGCAAAGTAGTCGCTGCATTTGCTGTTGGTGGGAGTTGCAAAAAGGTCGCAGCAAGGCTGGCCCCATCTGCGGAATATCTTTTCCATTACTTATTTCAGGGACCACTCGTGAGGGAATAAAATCGCTCTGCTCAATTTGTCTGCTACGACATTGGTCTTCCCAGCATGTGTGTTGCTATCAGAAAGCGCTGGGTGGATGTTGCCCATTACCATACTCTCAGGGCCTCTCAACATAAGGGGTAGGATCTGGTTCCTCCTTGTTTGTTTATGTAACCAGACCACCGACATGTTGTCTGTCTGTATTGCAATAGTCCCTAGAGGAAGAAAGTGTTGAAAGGACTGCAATGCTAGTAGTACCACTCTCATCTCTAGGATACTGATATGCAGATGAGCCTCATGTTTTTTCCATGTGCCCTGGGCTGTCCTTCCAAGAAAATGCCTCCCCCTCACCCCATCAGGGAGGTCTCCGTGGCCACAGTGGCAACAGGAGTGGGTAGAACAAAAGGGCGTATTATTGTTACTTGAGGAGAAGTCAGCCACCAGTGAAGATCCTTCTTGCATGAATTTGTGATTATTACGGTGCGAGACATTGGAATCTCTTGAAAGGACCATTGTGTGAACAGGAGCCATTGTAGTATCCACATATGCATTTGATCTAAGGGAATGGCAATGATCGCTGCCGCCATTGTCCTTAACGCCTTGAGCACCGTTGAAGCTGGGGCTTTTTGTTTTGAGATGAGGTTCAGGATTTGTTGTTGAAGGATCCCAACTTTTTCCATTGGAAGCTTTACGGTCATACAGACGGTGTTGAGATCTGCTACTATGAAAACGGTACGTTTGCATGGCGATAATGCAGATTTTTCTGAGTTTATGGTAATGCCCAATTGGCTGCAAAGATTTAAGGTCATTATCCCTTGCTTGTATGAGTTGATGCTTCGTGGTGGTGGTGAGGAGCCAGTCGTCTAAGTATGGAAACACCTGGAATCCTAATAATCTCAGATGAGCTGTGTCTACTGCCATGCATTTGGTGAACACTCTAGGGGCTGAAGTGAGGCCAAAGGGCAGAGCTTGAAACTGAAAGTGACTGGCTCCCAGCCAAAAGCGTAGATGATCTCTGGATAGTCTGGCCATTTTTATGCAGCAGTATGCATCCTGGAGATCTATTGAGCACATCCAATTCTCTTTCCCCAGAAAGGGAAGTATAGACTGTAGCTTGATCATCTGGAACTTTTTTTTTTTTTTTTTGACAAATTTGTTCAATCTGCTGAGATCCAAAATGGGTCTCCAGTTCCCTGTTTTCTTTGGAACTAAAAAGAATCTTGAGTAAGTTCCGGATCCCCTCTGGTCTGCTGGGACTGGCTGGATGACACTTTTTCTACCAACCTTGCAATTTCTATGGTTGCTTGTTCCCTGTGACTGGGTGGAACGTCCGGGATTTTTTTCACAAGGGGTGGAGGGGTGGCAAAGGGAATGGAGTATCCTCTGGATATTACGCTTTGTACCCAATGGTCTTTCATGATTTTTAGCCAGGTATCTGGGTACAAAGATAAGTGTCCCCCAACTGCCTCCAGAGATAGACAGATGGGCCGCCTTTCAGGAGCACTGATTGGGAACCCTTAAGAACAGATCCGTGTCTCCCTGACTTTGCATGCCCCCTCTGCCACATGGACGGCATCTTCCATTATTACCCCTCCTCTGTCTCTAGAGGGGGTTTCACCATGTGTGTCAAAGAAAGCTCCTTGGGATTTACGGAACCACATCGTTCCACTTTTCTGACCTTTAGATAAGGTCTGGTAGGGGTGGAAAAACGGACTCCTACAGCAGACAGAGTCTTTCCATCTTGCTCACACCTGGTAAGCGTTTCCTTAACTTTTGGTCCAAAAAGGGATGAACCATCAAAGGGGGTGTTAACAAAGAATGACTAATAGAGCTCCGGAAAGGAACATAAGTGCATCCAGGAGCGTCTCCCAAGAGAAATTCCTGTATACACTGCTTTGCTCGTTCCATCAGCTGCATACAAAATTAGCCGCATGGAAGAGTTTATAAGGGAATTTAGGGTAGCAAGCTGGGAGGTTACTTTGTCTGAGACGCCCACAGCTACTGCACCCTATAGAGTATCTCCCAACTCCTTAAGGAGATCTCTGTGTAGTCTAGTAAAATGTGTAAGACAGTTCAGGGATCGAAGAGCAAAGGCCGCTGAACTAAACATGCGCTTTCCGTATCTGTCCATGATCCTACAATCCTTATTAGGAGGATGAACAGAACAACTCCTTTTTGGTGGCTGCCACCACCACCACAGCATCAACGGGTACTCCTTTCATAAGGAAAGCCTTGTCCTGGGGTGACGTTATGAATTTATTAGGCTTCCGAGGGACAGGTTCCATGGAATCCGGGGACTCCCACGCTTTTCGAGAAAGAAGGTCTATCAACTCATCAAAAGGCAGAGTCACCCAAGAGGTGGAGGGTTGAGACCCAAAAGCCTTCAGGAGTACTGACTCATCATTAGTAGGGTTAATGGGTTTCAAGCCACCCCTCTGTTTCAGTATTTCCAAGATATCACCGAAAGAGATATCTTTAGAGGGGGACAGTGGGGACCCTTTTGACTCATCTAAGTCAGTATCCAATGGATGGATTCCTGTGGGGAATCCAGATGCTTCCTCTTGCAAAGCCCCAGAAGAGCAGGGCTCACCCAATGGGGTGACTTGAGACTCCAGGTCTCTACGCTTTTGAGGGATCAGTGAAGCCGAGGCAGATGCTGGCGCGTTAGGGGAGGAGGTTTCTGGTACCGATGATGTGGATGCCCGCGGGGACAATGCTCTCCCCATGGCATCGAACGCCCAACGGCTCCGATCTGAAGAGACACCTGGATCCGTAGAAACAGGCAATCTCCACGACACCGAAGTGGTGGGCTCCCAGTCTGAGGTAGGTGCCGAACTCACTCGAGCCAAGGCCCCAACAGGCAAAGTCAGAACCGACAGGTCGGTACGACTATCCTCTCTGGACACGACCGGTGAGTGTCGGCTCCCAGACTCTAAGGTCGGCACCGAAGAAGTCAGAGCAGTCAGAACCGATAAGCCTGGAATGGGTGTCGGCTCTGGCGGTTCCATGATCATCGGTTCTGAACACTCCAGCTCTGAAATTTCAGATCGAATCAGAGGAGGAACAGTAGAAATGGGCTGGGTCTTAGTTGGTTCCGAAGCCCCAAGGGTTGGCCCCAACAAAATTTTTGCTAGTGCCTGTGTCTGCAGAAATCTCTGCACCACACAATCCACATCCTTATCAGACAGTCTTGAGGACCGGGAAGAAGCAATAGAGGAGGCTATTGATTGTAGTATTGGAGACTTTAGAGTAGGAGATACCAGCTCCAATACTGGGGACCGGCTCCTACTAACAACCACCTCCAATTTTGTAAGCAATGGAGCTGAGGTGGTAGACCAAATTGGTTTGGAGATCGATGAACACTTTCAGCTCCAACCCAGAAAATGAGCTAGAAGACAACAATTTGGAGGATTTTGCAGGTTTGTCCAGTTTGTCTTTATCTAAGGATTCCTGGAAAGAGGACTTCAATAATCCCCTGGCTATTAACTTGCTCTTATGCTCATGAAGAACATGAGAGCTAAACGAATGACAGATGGCACAATTCTCCTGTAGGTGAACCTCACCTAAACAATAAACATACTCTGTGTGCCCATCTGTAATCGGCATTTTCTGCCCACATTTAGGACACATCTTGAATCCAGACTTAGCTTTCTCTTACTGAGACATGGCTATACAAGAATGTAACTGTTAACAGGTAAAAATACATTATATGAAGAAAGCACACAATACTTTATATATAGGATAGCCCTAATAAGAAAAAAGTACAGTTTTGTACCTACCATAAATGTAGATGTCCGATAGGTATGCATCTGCAGTCATAACATATGGGTTGTCCTGCTTCAGGCAGCCCTTCGGTCGGCCGGATTCCATAGTCTGGGTCTGGCCTCGGCTGATGTCGCACTTTCCCCGACGTCAGAGCGTCTGGGGTATAAAAGCATCAGCCGACGCCATTTTCCTCAGTTTTTCTTGCCCCAGATGCCAGGTGCCCTCTAGGAAGGCTAAATTTGGAGAAATGCAATAGAATTTCAAACATTTGCAAAATTATATATATATATATATATACAAGTATATACAAACAAATACACCATAATAGATTCCCCCAGCTAGCTAAAAGAGGGGTAAACACCCTAGGAATACCACAGAGGGGTAGGAGGGAGGGTAAACCTGACTGCAGATGCATACCTATCGGGCATCTACATTTATGGTAGGTACAAAACTGTACTATGTCCTTCAAGGATGCATCTGCAGTCATAACATATGGGTAGAATACCATAGCTAATCTGGGGGAGGAGGCACTAAGAAAAGGATGGTGTAGTTAAGATCCCCTGCAGGACTGCAGTAGCAAAGCCTGCTCTGGATCTGGAGTATAAAGGTAGATTGTAATGTTTGGTAAATGTATGCACGGAGCTCCAAGTAGCAGCTTCTAAAATGTCCTTGGTAGCCACCCCTCGTAGGAAGGCTGTAGTGGTGGCCGTGGCCCTTGTGGAATGAGGCCTGATGTTTGCAGGAACTGACTTTCCATGAAAGGAGTAACAAAATCAAATGCAATTTCCTATCCATTTTGAAATTGTCTATTTGGAAATTGCTTTTCCTTGCACCCCAGCAGCATATGCTACCAATAGTTGGTCAGTCTTTCTGCTACATTTAGTTCTGTCCAAGTAGTAGCGTAGTTGTCTGTGTATATCCAGGGTGTGCAGAAGTTTTTCCCCTCTATTCTGTGGATTTGGGAAGAACGTAGGCAAGTGAATAGCTTGGTTCAAGGATACCCTAGATACCACCTTTGGCATAAAAGTAGGATTAGTTCTTAGTGTAACTCTGTCCTGATGGAAGATAAGAAATGGCTGTACTGCCATTAATGCTTGTAACTCAGATACTCTTCTTGCTGAAGTTATTGCCAGAAGGAATGCAGTTTTCCAAGACAGAAACTGGAGATCCGCTGATGCTGCTGGTTCAAAGGGAGGAAGTGTTAGTTTCTCCAAGACAAAGTTGAGATCCCAGGCAGGTAAAGGGGGTTTTCTTGGAGGTTTGATATTTTTGATCCCTCTCAGAAATTGCTTGAGTAGAGGGTGTGAGAAGATAGGTGGATCCAAATTGTATTCTGCTGAAATTGCTGAGGCATGAATCTTAATGGAAGAATAGGAAAGGCCATTGTGGAACAGTTCTGCTAAGTATTCCAGAATATGTGTCATGTTTGCCACTGTCACATCTAAGCCTTTTGATGTGTTCCAGATGAAAAATCTTTTCCATTTCGCTGAGTATGTCTTCCTTGTGGAAGGCCGGCAAGCTTCCATGATAATGTCCTTCACTGTCTGTGATAAAACATTTTGGTTTGGTTTTAAGGGATTTTCCAGGCAGTTAGCTGCAATGTTTTTAAGTTGGGATGCATGATCTTGAAATTGTTCTGCATCAGAAGAAGAGGCCATAGGGGGAGAGGCCATGGTTTTGCCTGTGACATGCTCCTCAATAGTGGATACCAGTGTTGCCTTGGCCAGTCTGGAGCTATCAGAATCACTCTTGGCTGTTCCTCCCTGATCTTCAGTAGAACCTTGTACATTAAAGGGAGAGGTGGGAAGGCATATACTTTTAGAGCTTTCCAGCTGAAAGAGAGAGAGTCCACCCTCCATGCTTGTGGGTGGTATGTCCTTGAGCAGAATGTCTTCAGTTGATGGTTGAGGGGGGATGCGAATAGATCTATCTCCGGCGTTCCCCATGCCTTTGTTAGGAGTTGGAAGATGTCTGGGTGCAGCATCCATTTGTGTGCATCCCTGGTAGTTCTGCTTTACCTGTCTGCCAGTGTATTTTCCTTTCCTGGGACGAACTGGGACTGCAGTTGGATATTGAGTTTCAGGCATAACTCCCATAGATTCATAGCCAGCCGGCATAGAGGGTAGGAGTGTGTGCCTCCCTGCTTGTTTATGTACCACATGACCGTGGTGTTGTCTGTCCTTATTAACAGGTGGCCTAGATGGAGGAAGGGTTTGAAAGCCTCGATTGCATGCATCACTGCCAGCATTTCCTTTTGGTTTATGTGCATGTGTATCTGTCTTTGAGACCATAGGCCTTGGATACATTTGTCCTCCATGTGTGCTCCCCATCCTCGGTCTGAAGCGTCCGTGGTGATGGTTTGTTTTGTTTTTGGTTTGTTGAAAGGCAACCCTCTGTTGGACTGGCAGGCCTGAGCCCACCACAGGAACTCCTTTTGAAGGCAAGGAATGATTGGTATCAAAGTTTCCAAACTGTGACTGTGTTGAGACCATACACTCCTTAGATACCATTGTAATTTTCTCATATGCAGCCTGGCCTGTGGTATCATAATTATGCAGGATGCCATGTAACCCAGGGCCTGCAGGATTTTCCTTGCAGTAAGCTGAGCTTGTCTGGTCAGATTCATGAAGTAATCTGGAAGTTGTTTTTGTTTTTCTTCTGTGAGAAAGGCCATTTGGGTGGTTGTGTCTAGATCCGCACCCAGAAAGGTTATCCTTTGGGATGGAACCAGTCTTGACTTTTGGATGTTGACTGTGTATCCCAATGCCTGTAGTAGGCGGATGGCATAGGCCAAGTCTTTTATCAAATTTACCTTGTTGTCCGCTTGTATAAGGCAGTCGTCCAGATAGGGGTAGATTTGAATCCCCTGAAGTCTGCAGTGTGCAATTACTGATGCCAGGCATTTCGTGAATACTCTGGGCGCAGTAGATAAGCCAAAGGGCAATGCTGAGAATTGATAATGCTCTGATCCTGCAAGAAATCTGGGGTGTCTTCTGCAGTTTGGTCGAATAGGGACGTGCAGGTATGCCTCCTTGAGATCTAGAGTCACCAGCCAAGACTCCTTGCCCAACATGGGAAGAAGTTGCTGTAGGGTCAGCATCTTGAATTTTGGCACAATGAGGAAAGTATTCAGTGCAGACAGGTTGAGAATAGGCCTCCATTGTTTTTCTTTTCTTGGTACAAGGAATAGTCTGGAGTAAAATCCTTGGCCTTGTTCTGAAAGTGGTACTTTTTCTATGGCTTTCATTTGAAGCAAGTTGTTGATCTGCTTTAAAGCCTCTGCCCTCTGATTTGGTGGTAGGTTTGGCATTCCGTTTCTTTTTGGCAAAGTGTGGAAGTGGAAAGTACAGTTTTGTACCTACCATAAATGTAGATGTCCGAACTGGATAGCATCTGCAGTCATAACAAATGGGTTGTCCTGTCGTCAGGCAGCCCTTCGGTCGGCCGGATTCCAAAGTCTGGGTCCGGCTTCGGCTGATGTCGCACTTCACCCGACGTCATCTCTGCTGGTCTTCGGGTATAAAGGCATCAGCCGACGCCATTTTCCTCAGTGTTTCTTGCCCCAGATGCCAGTTGCCCTCTTGGAAGGCTAAATTTTGGATAAATGCCAATGTTTCCAAAAGGTAGAAGGTAAACACAAAAATAAGCATGTATGTACATATATACAAACAAATACACCATAAGAGACTCCCCAGCTAGCTATTAGGAGGGTAAATACCTAGGAGTACCACAGAGGGAAGGAGGGTGGGTAATCCTGACTGCAGATGCTATCCAGTTCGGACATCTACATTTATGGTAGGTACAAAACTGTACTATGTCCTTCATGGATGCATCTGCAGTCATAACAAATGGGTAGAATACCATAGCCAAACTAGGGGTGGAGGAAGAAAAATTATGGTGTAGTTAGGATCCCTTGCAGTACAGCAGTGGCAAACCCTGCTCGGGATCTAGAGTATAGAGGTAAATTATAATGCTTGGCAAATGTATGCACGGAGGTCCAAGTAGCCGCCTCAATAATGTCCTTGGTTGCCACTCCTCGTAAGAAAGCTGTGGTAGTGGCTGTAGCCCTTGTAGAATGAGGTCTTATGCTCTGTGGAATTGGTTTTCCATGGTAGGAGTAACAGAATCTTATGCAATTTCCTATCCATTTGGAGATTGTCTGTTTGGAAATAGCTTTTCCTTCCCTTCCTGTTGCATAGGCTACTAAAAGCTGGTCAGTTTTCCTGTTACTTTTGGTTCTGTCCAGGTAGTAGCGTAACTGCCTATGTACATCCAAGGTATGCAGCAGTCTTTCCCCCCTGTTCTGTGGATTGGGAAAGAAGGTAGGTAGGTGGATTGCCTGGTTTAAAGACACTCTGGATACCACCTTAGGCATAAATGTAGGATTAGTTCTCATGGACACCCTATCTTGATGGAAGATTAGGAAGGGTTGCACTGCCATTAAGGCCTGTAGTTCCGAAACCCTCCTTGCTGAGGTAATTGCCAGTAGGAAAGCAGTTTTCCATGACAGGTGTTGCAGATCTGCTGTTGCTGCTGGTTCAAACGGAGGGAGTGTCAACTTTTCTAGCACAAAGTTCAAGTCCCATGCTGGTAATGGTGGTTTCCTAGGAGGTTTTACATTCTTGATCCCTCTGAGGAACTGCCTGAGTAGAGGATGCGAAAAGAGAGGTGGATCGAAGCTGTATTCTGCTGAAATAGCTGATGCATGGATCTTGATGGAGGAATAGGACAGGCCTGTATGTAGAAGCTCTGCCAAGTACTCCAGAATGTTAGCAATATCTATGTTCGACACATCTTTTCCTCTTTCAGTACTCCAAATGACAAATCTTTTCCATTTTCCTGCATAGTTCCTTCTTGTTGAAGGTCTGCGGGCTTCAAGGATAATGTCTTTAACCCTTTGGGAAAGGTCTGGGTTAGTTGCTGCTATGTGATGTTCCAGGCAGTCAGTTGCAAGGTTTTTAGGTTTGGATGCATGATGTTGTAGTTGTTCTGAGTTAACATCAAAGGCATCAGGGGTATTGACCACATTCTCCCCCGAGACATGCTCCTCAGCAATGGGTACCAGTGTTGTCTTGGCCAATTCGGAGCTATCAGGGTTATCCTTGGACGTTCCTCTTTGATTTTCAGTAGTACCTTGTGCATTAAGGGAAGAGGTGGAAATGCATATGCTGTCAGGCCTTTCCAGCTGAAGGATAGAGAGTCCACCTTCCATGCAAGTGGGTGGAATGTCCTTGTGCAGAATTTTTTGAGCTGGTGATTGAGTGGGGATGCGAACAGATTTACTTGTGGCATTCCCCATTTCTTTGTGATGGCCTTGAAGATGTCCGGGTGTAGCATCCATTCGTGAGCATCCGAGGTGGTTATGCTTAACATGTCTGCTAGGGTGTTCTCTTTTCCCGGCACAAATATTGCCTGTAACTGGATGTTGTAGCTGAGAGCCATATTCCAAAGGTCCAAAGTCATTCTGCATAGGGGGTATGAATGAGTGCCTCCCTGTTTGTTGATGTACCACATGACTGTGGTGTTGTCTGTCCTTATCATCAAATGGCCTTCTTTGAGGAATGGTCTGAATTTTTGGATTGCCAGTTTTACTGCCAGCATTTCTTTTAGGTTTATGTGCAGGTGCAGCTGGTCTTGAGTCCACAATCCTTGTATGCATTTGTCCAGCATGTGCGCCCCCCATCCTAGGTCTGAGGCGTCCGTTGTGATGGTTTGGCTTGCTCGAAAGTCGTGGAAGGGTAAGCCTGGGTTTGACTGGCATGCTTGAGCCCACCATAGGAACTCCTGCTTTAGGCATGGGATTAGTGGGATTTCCGTTTCTAAGCTGTGCCTGTGTTGAGACCATAACTTCTTTAGGTACCACTGTAGCTTTCTCATATGCAGTCTGGCATGTGGGACCAAGATTATGCATGATGCCATGAAGCCCAAGGCCTGCAGAACTTTTCTTGCTGTTAGTTTGTTCTGCTTTGTTAATGCCAAGAAGTAAAGAGGGAGTTCTTTTTGTTTTTCTGCAGTTAGGAATGCCATTTGTTTTACTGTGTCCAATTCCGCGCCCAAGAATGTTCTTGTTTGGGATGGTATCAGCCTTGACTTTTGTAAATTGACTGTGTATCCCAGGGCTTGTAGCAAGTAAATGACCCTTTGTAAATCTGTTGTCAGCTTGCTTTTGCTGTCCGCTTGTAACAGGCAGTTGTCCAGGTATGGATAAATTTGGATTCCCTGTAGTCTGCAGTGAGCGATTACTGATGCCAGGCATTTTGTGAATACTCTGGGTGCAGTAGATAAGCCAAAGGGCAATGCTGAGAATTGATAATGCTCTGATCCTGCAAGAAATCTGAGGTATCTTCTGCAATTTGGTCGAATGGGGACGTGCAGGTATGCCTCCTTGAGATCTAGAGTTACCAGCCAACACTCCTTGCCCAGCATGGGAAGAAGTTGCTGTAGGGTCAGCATTTTGAATTTTGGGACAATGATGTATGTGTTTAAGACGGACAGGTCGAGAATAGGTCTCCAACTTTTCACTTTTCTTGGTACTAGGAAGAGTCTGGAGTAGAATCCTTTGCCCTGTTCTGTTATTGGTACCCTTTCCACAGCTCTCATCTTTGTTAATTTCGCTATCTGCTGTAGAGCTTCTATCTTTTGATTTGGAGGTAGGTTTGGCATTCCTCTTTTTACTGGTAAGGTGTGGAAGTGGAACCGGTAGCCTTGGTCTATGGTTTGCAAAATCCACTTGTCTTTTGTGATATAGTGCCAATTTTTCGAAAATAAGGCTAACTTTC
Source organism: Protopterus annectens (assembly GCF_019279795.1). Lineage (NCBI taxonomy): Eukaryota > Metazoa > Chordata > Ceratodontiformes > Protopteridae > Protopterus > Protopterus annectens. The sequence continues at coordinate 176,718,091 of NC_056743.1, forward strand.
CGCCTAAAGGTGCTGCTATTTGCTCCCTGGTAGGCGATGTCAGAGCCAAGTCACTGTGATTGTCCTGTTGCAGTGGCAGTGGTTGTGTCTGTGCCTCGGTTATTGCCTTGCCACTGTCGTCCTCTGTAGGCACCTCCTCTGGATTGATTTCTGCCTCTAGAGCGTCTATTCCTGCCCCTTTGGGATTTTGTGGAGTCTGGAAAGGACCAATTTTGGCAGGCCAGTTCCTGCTAAACCTTGGGGCTGAACCTGTAAGAAATCTTTAACTGTTTGTACAGATTTTGCCTTTTCTTCCATTTTCTTCATTACTTGCTGGGCAGGTGTACCAAATAGACTGGCCTTATCCATAGGAGCATCTAACAGCTTTGCTTTAACATGATCCGGTAAGACCTGTTCTTTCAACCATGCATGCCTTCTTATCACTGTGCCAGTCATGGCTGATCTAAATGAAGCCTCCAGTGCATCATAGCCACATTTTAAGGAATGGTTACTAACCTGTTGGATGTTATTCACCATTTCTAATACATATTTCTTATCTAAGAATTCATCAGAGGACAGTTTTCTAGTTAACTGATCAAGCATAAACTCTTGGTATTGGATCATATGAAACTGACAGTTTAAAGCTCTAGCTGAGAGAGTAGCAGAGGTGTAAACTTTTTCCCCCATCTTCTCTAAGGACCTGGATTCCCTTTCAGAAGGAATAGGGTTTTTTGCTGTGGTCGAGGCTACTGCCTTAGGCCCCTGGGATATAGTTTCGGGATCTGCAAGTGGGGCCTTGTATAGGTGGTGATGAGTGTCTGGCACCCTGTAAAATCTATCTGGTTTGGCAGGGGCTGGAGGTAAAGAATCAGGAGCAGTGCAAACATCATTAAATGCATCGTCCACAACAGGCAGTACAGGAGGTATAGCTAAGGGCCTATGTTGTGGTAAGTGCAGAAAAGTCCTAAGCCTTTTTCTTGAATCTGAGAAATCTTGTCCTGAATTGTTCTCTCATGGCATGTAAGGTTTCCCCAAAGGAAAATTCCTCTGGTGGAGAGGCAGCTGGAATGGATTCTTCAGCATCGGAATCTTCATAAGTAGAAAAAGGAGCCTCTGGCTGGTCTGTAATGTCTGAGTCATCCGCAGAATCATCAGAGGACACTGGCTCAGGGGGCTCTGCTCTAGGTCTCTTTTCTGGGGGCTGAGAGGCCCTGTCTGGGTGAGATTGGGATCCCCTAATTAAGGATATTAAATCTTCTGCCAGAGTAAGCATTTGTGAACTTGAAGTGGGCCTGTGTGAGGGGGGCTTAACAGGCACTGATTTAGCAGATTTGGCTGCTTTAGCCCTGGCAAAGGCCTTAATAGACATGGCTGCAGGAGGTCTAGCAGCACCACGTGCCGGGGTAGAGACATCCAAAGGGATGGTGTCTGATAAATCACTAGGAACCACAGTTGTAGGCAAAATTTCTGAGGCCGATTCAACTAAGGTAGCAGGAGCCTCAGTAGTAGTCATGGATTCGGCTGAAGATTGACCGGTTTTCTCGGTTTCGGCCGAAACCGAGACACTCGCGGCTTGCTTAACCGTGGTTTCGGCCGAAACCTAGGACCGCGAGTGTCGGTCTTTTTCTTTGCGTTTTTTAACAATTTGGGTAGTCGGAGGATCCGACGGCATAATGTACGCAAAATCTGAGCCGAAAAACTGTTCAGCAAACTCCGACCGACGCCTAAGCGTTCGTCGGTTGAAGGAAGCACAGGCCGAACAGGCTGCTACGTCGTGGTCTGGGCCTAAGCAAGGCAGACAGTAAGAGTGGAAATCTTTATGAGGTATTTGTTTCCTACAAGTTAAACAGTTATTGACTTTTTCTGACATCGGCTGAGGCAAGAAAGAGTCCCCAACGGGGTACTTAGCTTTTAGAAGTCTTCGAAGTAGTATTCGGTAGTAGTAATCTCTGGATCTGACCGACCGGCACTTGCGAACAGCTTCTGCTTCGGGCGCCACGCGGCATGAAAGACTGAGGAAAATGGCGTCGGCTGATGCCTTTATACCCGAAGACCAGCAGAGATGACGTCGGGTGAAGTGCGACATCAGCCGAAGCCGGACCCAGACTTTGGAATCCGGCCGACCGAAGGGCTGCCTGACGACAGGACAACCCATTTGTTATGAGTGCAGATGCATCCATGAAGGACATCCTGTATCCTTTGTCTATTATTTGCAGTGTCCATGTGTCCCTTGTAATATAATGCCAATTGTTTGAGAATAAAGCAAGTTTTCCACCCAAGGGTGCTTCCAGTTGAGCCCTGGTGGGCGGAATCAGAGTAAAGTCATTGAGCCTGTCCTGGTGCAGTAGTTGTTGTTGTTGCTGCTGTTGCACTACCTCTCTGGTTGGCAGGTTGCCACTGACGGCCTCTGTAAGAGCCCCTAGATTGACCTCTGCCTCTGGGGCATCTGTTCCTACCTCTCTGGGCTCTGTCCGAGTCTGGAAAGGACCAATTCTTAGTAGGCCAGTTTCTGCTAAATCTCGGTGGTTGTACTTGTAGGAAATCTTTAACTGTTTGCACAGATTTTGCCTTTTCTTCATACTTTTTTAAAACCTCCTGAGCAGAGGAGCCAAATAAATTTTGTTTCTCCATTGGAGCATCCAGGAGTTTAGCTTTAACATGGTCTGGCAAAGATTGTTCCTTCAGCCAGGCATGCCTACGAATAACTGCCCCAGTCATAGCTGACCTAAATGAAGCCTCCAATGCATCATAACCACACTTTAAGAAATGATTACTAACCTGCTGTTTGTTGTGTACCAAATCCTGAAGGGATTTACGGTCAAGGGGCTCAGGAGAAGAAAGCTTCTTGTTCAGTTCATCTAACAAATACTCTTGGTACTGTATCATATGAAATTGACAATTTAGAGCCCTGACGGAAAGAGTTGCAGAGGTATATACCTTCTTTCCCCATCTCTCTAAAGCTCTAGACTCTCTTTCAGAAGGTAGAGGATTTTTGGCAGTGGCAGCCGCAACCCCTTTAGGGCCCAGAGTAATAGTTTCTGGGTTGGCAGAATGGGCTTTATACAGATGGAAATGGGAATCCGGGACCCTGTAGTATCTATCAGGTTTGGCAGGGGCCGGGGGGAGAGTATCAGGGGCTGTACTGACATCACTGTACACATCATCAATTACATTCAGGACAGGAGGTATAGCTAAGGGCCTATGCTGAGGCAAATGTAAAAAGGTCCTTAATCTTTTTCTAAAATCAGAGAATTCCTGACCTTGCCATTGAAAATGCTCTCTCATGGAGTGTAGAGTCTCACCAAAGGAAAACTCTTCAGGAGGGGAGGCCGAAGGGATAGATTCTTCAGCATCAGAATCCGCATAGGGCGAATAAGCCTCCTCCTGGTGGTCTGACAACTCAGAACCATCCGTGGACTCATCTGAAGAGTGTGGGTCAGAAGGCTCAGTCCTGGGCCTTTGTCTGGTGGAGGGTGAGAGGCCCTGTCCGGGTGAGGTTGTGAACCTCTAATTAAAGAAATAAGGTCCTCTGCAAGGCTGAGGATCTGAGTACTAGAGGAAGGCCTCTGGGAGGTAGTCTTGGGAGGCAAAGCCTTAGAAAGTTTAGCAGCTTTAGCCCTGGAGAAGGCCTTAATGGACATGGATGCAGGGGGCCTAGCTGCCCCACGTGCAGGAGTAGATATGTCCAAAGGAATGGTGTCGGACATATCCTGTACACTGGTTTCGGTAGGTAGCTCGGTAGCCGACTCAGCCGGGGCCTCCCGGGCCGCGGTGGTCGGTTGAGTGGATTCGGATGAAGGAATCTCCGAGGACTCTGTTTTGGCCGAAACCGAGACACTCGCGGTAGGCTTTACCGTGGTTTCAGCCGAAACCGCGGGCCGCGAGTGTCGGTCCTTGTCCTTCCATTTTTTCACTAAATGTGATGTCGGAGTCTCCAACGCCATTTTATATGCAAAACTAGCCCCAAAACATTCCTCTGCAAACTCCGACCGACGTCTAAGAGTTCGTCGGTTGAAGGAAGCACAGGCTAAACAGGACGATACGTCGTGGTCTGGGCCTAAGCAAGGAAGGCAGTAGGAATGGAAATCCTTATGAGGTATTTGTTTCCCACAAGTTAAACAATTATTTACTTTATCTGACATCGGCTGAGGCAAGAAAGAGTCCCCAATGGGGTACTTAGCTTTTTCGAAGTCTTCGGTAGCTGAAATCACTGGATCTGACCGACCGGCACTTGCGAACAGCTTCTGCTTCGGGCACCGCGCGGCAAGAAAGACTGAGGAAAATGGCGTCGGCTGATGCTTTTATACCCCAGACGCTCTGATGTCGGGGAAAGTGCGACATCAGCCGAGGCCAGACCCAGACCCAGACTTTGGAATCCGGCCGACCGAAGGGCTGCCTGAGGCAGGACAACCCATATGTTAAGACTGCAGATGCATCCTTGAAGGACATCAGGGCTCTAATTCCTACAATTTCTTAAACACTACAGAACACACTATATGTCTAACTATAAGGAAGCACATAATACTATATATATATATATATATATATACATACATATATATATATATATATATACATACATACATATATATATATATATATATATATATATATATCTATACACATACACACACACACACACACACACACACACACACACACACACACACACACACACACAATAGCCCTAACAGGGTTCCAACTCTTCCAGTTGCTAACACTACAACACACAGAGAATAAGAAACTACTGCCCTAAAAAAAAAAAAAAAAAAAAAACGGCTCAAGCTTAACACACACTAATTCTAATATTACAGCACACACTATAAGGGTAGGGTGAAAAACTACTTAAATGAGTTGTGAGAAACTAGCCTAGAAAAAAGATGGCCACTAATAATAATAATGCATACTCTAAGTTTAAACAACCTAATACTATAACTCACTAGAAGCTAAGAAATAGCTAGAAATACCTAAAACTATTGAGAAATACTGAGGAAAGGGAGAAATATAAAGAATTATAAAGAAATTTCACTTACACTGGCCAGAGCTGTCGAAGAACTCCCAATCTGTTGCAGCGGCAAATGAGATCTGGGGGAAGCACCACTGCATCATAGGATAGGGAGTAGGCCAGGAGCTGCTTGAAGACCTTGAGCTTTTGTATTTGGCCGAGTCGGAGCCGAGGATCAGCCCCAAACTCATCCAAAAGGAGAGATATCTATACCAAGCGATTGCAGCCCCCCAAACATCTCCAACGCCCAAGTGAGAACTGCTCTCTCCAAAGCAAAAAACACAGCATCCATGGGACCTGATGGTGTCCCCGGCTGTGTGCTCCACGAACTCAACGAGGAATTAAACCCACAGCTAGGACAGCTGTTTAATCATAGTCTTACCTCTGGATACGCACTCCAGGAGTGGCGCACTGCAACTGTGGTCCCACTTCACAAAGGCGGTGCCTCCACCGACCCTGGAAATTACCGGCCCATTAGCTTGACAAGCCTTATCTGCAAAGCCATGGAGAGGATCATAATGGACCTTATAAATAAAGACATAGGGAATTTGCAGACTTTGGATCCATCCCAGTTTGGCTTTGTCAAAGGCAGATCATGCCTTCTAAACTTGGTTGACTTTTTCAAACAGTCACCAAAGCCATTGATGAGGGAAAGGCAGTCCATACAGCCTACCTCGATCTGGCGAAGGCCTTCGATACAATACCCCACTCGGTATCATTGAAAAACTCATCAGCTTAAATGTTAACCCATACATCACAAGATGGGTTGCAAACTGGCTGAGTGACAGAACCCACAGGGTCAGAGTTGCTGGCGCCATGTCAGACTCAAAGCCTGTCACGAGTGGTGTACCACAGGGCTCAGTCCTGGGCCCACTCTTGTTTGGCATCTACTTTTCCAAGTACAAGCAAACACAGGAGGGTTATGGCTGACAAAGTTTGCAGATGACTGCAAACTGGGCCATAGTAGAAAACACATCTGACACAGATATCCTTCAGAAGGGTCTCACAGAAACGGATAACTGGTGCCAGAGCCATGGCCTAAAGTTAAATGCCAAAAATGCATAGTCATACCCTTCGGGAAAACAAGGTTACCCCTAGCTACCAAATAGGTGGCAATCCACTGAGCACAGAAGAAGTTATCAGGGACCTGGGGACCCAGGTTGATAGTAGTCTGTCATTCGACACCCATGTAGCTAAAGTAGTTAGGAAGACCTTCTACATTGCCCACCTTATCATGAAGGGATTCTCATCTAGATCAAGGAGGTCATAGTCTCCCTATACTCATCACTCATCAGACCAATGATTGAGTACAATGCCCCATTCGAATGTATCTGACCCGACACTTGCAGCAGCTGGAGAGGCCACAAAAGTTCCTCACCAAAAGGATAAAGGGTCTCAAACATCTGTCCTATGCTGCCCGACTGAAAGAACTCCAGCTCTATTCAGTCGCTTACAGCTTGCTCAGAGGTGACCTTTGCCTAACATACAAGGCCATGTCAAACCCAGATTTGATGAATATGCTTCACCTCAAAAATCTAGATCCGTCAGAGCCACAAGGGCGGAGACTTAAACCTCGACACGGCTATTAATAGGACGTGCTGGAGGGATAGATTCATCACCCAAAGACTCCCTATGCTGTGGAATAAAATCCCGGTATATGTGAGGCAGAGCACCTCGCTGGCCTTGTTCAAGAGAAATCTTGACCAATGGATGGGAGATCGCAGATATACCTCAGGGATTACCTCAGTGTCACTGCTCGACAGAGGCACAGCAAAATAATGGGTATAGTTCCCCATACTAAAGGGGTGGCGTAAGCCACAAAACTATGGGCTAGGCTTGTAAATGCCCTCGGGCAGATAGCCTAGTATGAACCTATGAACCTATGAACCTATGAAGGCGAGATAGAACAACTTCACTTCCCTAGTTCCAAATGCCCTCAATCTGTGACAAAATGACTTAAAGGGATGGTTTCTGAGATAAAATGACTTGACCAAGGGCTCCTGCTGACCATCAACATAGTAGAACAAGAATTTTGAGTTGAAAATGTTGAGCTCTAAGGATGCATTACTTCCTCCCCTACAGTCCTTAATGAAGGACTAGTTCAAGTACAAGCCCTTGTTAACTGAGGGGCAAGCTCACCACCTGAAGAGCTGTTGGGGATGGCTGAATGTTGGGCTTGCCTCATACGGCCATTTCCAGTTTATGGTTGTAACTACACAAATAGGAGTTTCTCACTGGTATTCATAAGAAAAGCTTTTAACAACTATCATCTCTGTGTGAAGAGGGAAGTGCCTCCCTGTGCTTTGGTGACAACTGCTCTACCATATGCTCCCAACACACACACACACACACACACACACACACACACACACACACACACACACACACCTTTCAAGGCCAAGACTCAGGAAAATATATTAGCTTTAAAGGGTGAATAATCGAAAACCAACTGGGATACCATCCTATCACATAAAGTACAGTTTTGTACCTACCATAAATGTAGATGTTAGAGTGTCTTCACTGCTGCAGTCATTACACTTGGGTTATCCTGCCGTCAGGTGGGTCCACAGTCGGCCTGAGTTCCAAAGTCTTGGTCCGGCATCAGTTGCTGTCGCCTCTTCCCTGACGTCAGTGCGCCAGGGGTATATAAGAAGCAGCCGACGCCATTTTCTTCAGTTTTTCTTGCCCCAGATGTCAGGTGCCCCCATAAATGGTAGGCAATACATATTGCTAATAAAACATACAAAAAAGGTAAACATAAAAACCTTCAGTAACCAGCAAATACACCACATAGGTAGTATAGGTTAGTCCCAGATAAGAAAGAGGGGCTGGCAGGTGGGTAACCTGGACTGCAGCAGTGAAGACACTTGAACGTCTACATTTATGGTAGGTACAAAATTGTACTATGTTCATCGTGTTTCACTGCTGCAGTCATTACACTTGGGTAGAATCCCAAAGCTGAGTTTGGGTGGCTGGCTCTATAGAGGATTTGGTGTGGCTATGAGGCCCTGCAGCACTGCAGTGGCAAAGCCAGCTCTAGATCTAGAATAAAGAGGCTAATGGTAATGCTTGGCAAAGGTGTGCACTGAACTCCAAGTTGCAGCTTCCAAGATATCTTTGGTAGGTACTCCTCTAAGTTAGGCAGTAAAAGTGGCAGTTGCCCTGGTGGAATGTGGTCTAATATTACTAGGTACAGGTTTCCCATGTTGTGTGTAGCAGAACCGGATACAGTGTCCTATCCACTTTGAAATTGTTCATAGGTTGGTACTAGGCTATCAGCCCTAGGGCCTATACAAGCCTAGCCATAACAATTCCCTGGCTATTTCTTCCCACATTATTTACTTTCTGCTTTGAAATAGCCTTTCCCTGTGATCCTGCAGCATATGATACAAACAACTGTTCAGATTTTCTGAAAGCTTTTGTTTTGTCCAAGTACAAGCGCAATTGCCTGTGTATGTCCAAGAAATGTAGAAGTCTCTCCCCTTTATTCTGGGGATTTGGATAAAATGTTGGCAAGTGAATAGTTTGGTTAAGAGCCACACTGGATACCACCTTAGGCATAAAGGTATGGTTTGTTCTTAAACCCTGTCTTGGTGGAAAATGATAAAAGGCTCCACTGCCATTAGTGCCTGCAGTTCTGAGACTCTTCGTGCTGAGGTTATTGCCAGAAGCAGAGCAGTTTTCCATGATATATATGTTAACACTGCTGAATTGGCTGGTTCAAAAGGAGGCAAAGTGAGCTTTTCCAAAACGAAATTGAGATCCCAAGTTGGTGTTGGTGCTCTCCGGGGCGGTCTTATGTTTTTAGCCCCTCTGAGGGTCCTGCTTTAGCAATGGGTGAGAGAAAATAGGAGGATCTGTGTTGTAATGAGCCTAGATGGCAGAAGCGTGAATCTTAATGGATGAGAAGGATAGTCCTTTGTCCAGCATCTCAGTCAAGTATTGTAGTATCTGAGGAATGTTAGGGACCAGAGGATCAAGATTTTGAGCCTGGTTCCAGGCACAGAATCCCTTCCACTTTTCTGAATAAGACTTCCTGGTGCTAGGTCTCCTGGCCTCCAAAATAACATCCATACAGCTTTAGAGAGAGAAGTTGTCTGTTTGGCTAAAGAATCTGCCATGCAGCCAGGTTTAAGGTTTTGAGCTGACTGTGCAGTATCTGATTGTTTTGCTGAGTCAGAAGGTGTGGAATTTGAGGCAAAATCCAAGGTGGGCCTTGAGCTAAGTTCTTTAAGATTGGGTACCAATGCTGGTGTGGCCAGTCTGGAGCAATCAGAATCATCTGTGGTTTCTCTTGGCTGGCTTTTAGGAGTACCTATGTAAGGAGAGGCAGAGGTGGGAAGGCATAAACATTTAGGCTTTTCCAGCTGAACGAAAGAACATCCACTTTCCATGCTTGTGTGTGATAAGTCCTTGTGCAGAATTTTTGTAGTTGGTAATTCAGTGGTGAGGCAAAAAGATCTATATCCGGGCACCACAATTTTTGCATTATCATGCTGAGGACTTGTGGATTTAATTTCCACTCGTGAGGATCCATATTTCTGCTCAAGTCGTCTGCCAGAGTGTTTTTCTTTCCTGGCAGGAATTGTGCTTGCAGATGAACTTGGTAGGTTAAAGCTGTGTTCCACAAGGTCATGGCTTGTCTGCATAGGGTGTAAGAATGAGTGCCCCCTTGTTTGTTTATGTACCACATTACAGTGGTGTTGTCTGTCTTTAATAGTAATTGTCCTGGATGTAGAAGATCCCTGAAAGCTGTAAGGGCATTTTGTACAGCCAGCATCTCTTTTTGATTGATGTGAAGATGCATTTGGTCTGTGGTCCATTTGCCCTGAATACATTTTCCTGCCATGTGTGCTCCCCAGGCGTAATCCGAGGCGTCTGTTGTTAAAGTCTGCCTGGCTGTGGGAAGAGTGAAAGGCTGACCCTTGTTGAGGTGACATGCCTGTGCCCACCATCGAAACTCCTGTTGTAGGCAGGGAATTAGTGGTATTACTGTCTCCAAGCTGTGAGAATGTTGAGACCAAACACTTTTTGGGTACCATTGTAATTTCCTCATATGCAGTCTTGCATATGGAATTAGTAGTATGCAGGATGCCATGAATCCCAAGGCCTGCAGAATTTTTCTTGCAGGGAGTTGGGACTTTGTTGCCATCAACTGAAAATACTGAGTCAGTTGTCCTTGTTTGTCTGACGTGAGATAAGCCATTTGGGCCATTGTATTTAAGCTGGCACCCAGGAATATTATCTCTTGTGAGGGCACTAGTTTTGATTTATTTTCATTTACAGTGTACCCTAGGCAACTTAACAATCTTTTTACGTACGCCAGATGCTGTAGAAGAATGTTCTTGCTCTCAGCTTGAATCAGGCAGTCGTCCAGATATGGATATATTTGAATTCCTTTTTGTCTGCAAAATACAATTACTGGTGCCAGGCATTTGGTAAAGACCCTGGGCGAAGTAGATAAGCCAAAGGGCAGTGCAGAGAATTGGTAGTGCATTGAACCAGCTATGAATCTAAGGTATCTTCTTAAATTTTGTCTGATCGGGACATGCAGGTATGCCTCTTTGAGGTCCAAAGTAACAAGCCAAGCTTTCTTGCCCAACATGGGAAGGAGCTGTTGTAGTGTCAGCATTTTGATTTTCGGAACATCCAGGTAAGTATTTAGAGTGGAAAGGTCCAGAATGGGTCTCCAGGCTTTGCCCTTTCTGGTTACCAGGAAGAGTCTTGAGTAAAATTCTTGTCCTTTTTCCTGCTGTGGTACTTTTTGAATAGCTCTCATGTCCATGAGAGCTGTAATTTGTTTTTGTGCCTCTGCCCATTGATTTTGTGGCAGGTCTGGCATTCCTTTTAGCCTTGGTAAAGTATGAAAGTGGAACCTGTAACCTTGAGACACAATATTCAGCACCCATTTGTCTTGGGTGATTGCTTGCCAGTTTTGAGAAAAAAGTGCTAGTTTCCCCCCTAAGGGAGCTGCCAATAGTGAAGAGTTTGGCATTGGAAGGGGGAAGTCATTGGGACTGTTTCCTGTACGGTTGTGATTTGTCCTCACCTCCTTTTGGGTTTGTAGCACCCCACTGTCGTGGTCTGTAATAGCCTTGTGGCTGAGATCTGCCTCTTTGGCGTCTGTATCTGCCTCTTTGTGGCCTGTCTAACACTGGAAAGGACCAATTCTTTGTAGGCCAATTTCTTCTAAATCGTGATAGCTGTACCTGTAAGAAATCCTTCACTGTCTGCATTGATTTTGCTTTATCCTCCATTTTCTTTAATACCTCTTCTGCCTTAACACCAAAGTATCATGCTGTAGTGGAGCATCCAATAATTTTACTTTAACATGTTCAGGTAAACTTTGTTCTTTCAACCAAGCATGCCTTCGTATGACACAGCCTGTAACTGCGGCTCTACAAGAAGCCTCTAATGAATCAAAACCACATTGTAAAGTATGCTTTCCCACTTGTTCAGCTGCATGCAATAAATCCTGCATTTCCTTACTGTCAGGAATTTCTGAGTTTGTAACCATTTTCTGTTTTAACAAGGACATGAGGTACTGTTGATATTTAAGCATGTGAAACTGGCAATTTAAAGCCCTTACAGCTAAAGTAGCAGAAGTGTAAACTTTTTCCCCCCACCTATCCAGAGCTCTGGAATTCCTATCCGAGGGGACAGGATTTTTAGCAGTGGAAGCCTTAACCCCTTTAGGACCCTGAGAAATTGTTTCTGGGTCTGCAGCAGGGTTTTTGTAAAGAAATTTATGAGAGTCAGGGACCCTGTAGTACCTGTCTGGCTTGACTGGTGCAGGGGGTAAAGAATCAGGAGACAGACTGGATTCAGCGAAAACATCATCAACAATATCAAGCACAGGGGGAATAGCCAGGGGCCTGTGCTGAGGCAATAAAAGAAAGTCTCTGAGCCTTTTCTTGGATTCTGAGTAATCCTGGCTCTCCCAATGGAAATGCTCCCTCATGGTGTGCAGGGTTTCCCCAAAAGAATAATCCTCAGGCGGAGAGGCTGAAGGTATAGACTCTTCTGCATCAGAGTCCTCATTGGGAGGGAGAGAATATCCCTGATCAAAAGAGGAATCAGAGGAAATAGAAACCTGGTCAGAGGAATCATAGTCAGTGTCTTGCCTAGGCCTTTTGTCAGGAGGGGGATGGGAACCCCTGATTAAAGTAATTAGGTCTTCGGCCATTTTAAGCATCTGTTTCTTTGGCATGGATGATTGTTCGGGAGAATGCTGTACTTGTTTCCTTGTCTTTAATGGTGTTTTTGACTTTGCCTTGGCTGCTGTAGTGGACTTAATAGTAAGCTGTGAAGGTCTGAAAACACCCTCAGAAGCAGATGCCTGCTCAGCGGCACTGGACCCATCTGAGGGAATAGTTTCCGCAGGCCCAATACCTTGAGTTTCCACAGGCCTTGGTGCCTCCACATGGCTGTCAGATACGGCCTGTGGCTCTGAGGTATGGGTGTCAGGGGCTGCAAAAGCACCTCACTGAGAACCGGTGACTGGCCTAGAAGAGGCTTTGTCGTCGGTTTTGGACCTCGGATGCCTGTCCTTTTCTTTGTCTTTGAGTTTTTTTGTAAATTCCGGTCATTGGTTGTTCTGACGGCATTATGTAGTTAAACCTTCAGCCAAAATAATGTAAAGCAAAATCAAACCAACGTTTAATAGTGCGTTTGTTGAATCTAGCACAAAACCGACAACTAGTAACGTCGTGGTCAAGGCTTAGGCAAGGAATACAGTAAGAGTGAAAGTCCTTATGAGGCATTTGCTTCCCACAAGAAATACAATTATTAACTTTTTTACTGACATCGGTCTGGAGCAAGAAAAAGTTTCCCCAACGGGGTACTTAGCCTTACTGAAGACTTCGGTTCTGAAACTCAATTTCAAAAATCTCAGGAGTCGGCCGACCGGCACTTGCGAACTGGTTTTGCTTCGGGCACCGCACGGCAAGAAAGACTGAAGAAAATTACGTCAGTTGCATCTTTTATACCCCTGGCGCATTGACGTCAGGGAAGAGGCGACAGCAACCGACGCCAGACCTAGACTTTGGAACTCTGGCCGACTGCGGGTAGCCTGCCAGCAGGATAACCCAAGTGTAATGACTGCCACAGTGAAACACGATAAACATCTGTGGTGTTGTCTGTCTTTATCAAGAGTTGTCCTGGTAGGATAAGGTATTTGAAGGCTGTCGGTGCATTCTGTACAGCTAACATTTCTTTTTGATTGATATGCAGGTGAATTTTCCTGGACTCCATTTGCCTTGAATGCATTTGCCTGCCATGTGAGCCCCCCATACATAGCCTGATGCGTCTGCTGTCAGGGTTTGGGCGGCGAGGGGTTGAGTGAAAGGGAGTCCCTTGTTGTGGTTGCAAGCCTCTGCCCACCAAAGGAACTCTATCCTTAGGCAAGGAATGATAGGAATCATTGTTTCCAGGTCCTGAGAATGTTGGACATCAGAGACGTTTTATGTACCATTGAAGTTTCCTCATATGCAGCTTTGCATATGGAATTAGGAGAATGCATGAGGCCATGAACCCTAGGGCTTGCAGTATTTTTCTTGCAGATAGCTGGGTTTTGGTGGCCAGTAGCTTGAAGTAATTTGTCAAATAAACCAGCTTTTCTGGAGTGAGGAATGCTATCTGGGAAGTTGTGTTCAAGCTTGCTCCCAGGAATACAATCTTTTGGCTGGGAACCAGATGTGATTTCTTTTCGTTGATGGTACACCACAGAGAAGTTAGGAGTCTCTACAAATGTGAGGTGCTGAAGTAGCAATTCCTGACTGTCTGTCTGAATCAGGCAATCGTCCAAGTATGGGTAAATTTGAATATTTCTCTGCCTGCAGTATGCAATGGCTGGAGACAGGCACTTTGTGAATACCCTGGGTGCAGTAGATAAGCCAAAAGGAAGTGCAGAGAACTGATAGTGCATAGAGCCTGCCCTGAAATGTAGATATTTTTTGCAAGATTCCCTTATGGGGATTGTGCAGGTAAGCTTCTTTTAAGTCTAGGGTGACCAGCCAGGAGTCCTTGGCTAGCACTGGAAACAGCTGCTGGAGTGTAAGCATTTTGAATTTTGGCACCACCAAGAAGGTGTTGAGAACTGACAGATCCAGGATAGGGTGCCAAGAGTTCTCTTTTCTGGGGACCAGGAACAGTCTGGAGTACAAACCCTGTCCTCTTTGCTTTGTTGGAATAGGTTGAATAGCCCTGATACTGAGAACAGAAAGTACTTGCTTTTGGGCTTCTACCCATTGGTTTGGAGGAAGGTCAGGCAACCCGCTTGGGGTTGGCAGTGAGTGGAAGTAAAATCTGTACCCCTGGGATACAATGTTTAAGACCCAGCGGTCCTGGGTAATGTACTCCCAGCTTTTTGCATGCAGGGTGAGTTTTCCTCCTAGGGGGTGCAAGTACTTGGGCATGTTGGGAAGGATGAAAGACAAGTAATTGTGAACTTTTTCCACATGGGGGGATGGCTTACCACTCCCTGTTTTTCGGGTGGGAGCACTCCATTGTTTAGATCTATGCATACCCTGAGACTGTAGTCTTTGTGGTCTGTTGCCCCTGGGTTTGGACTGAGAAGGTTTGGGAGGGACTGGAAAGGACCCGTTTTTAGAAGGCCAATGCCTACTGAATCTAGGTGGCTGCACCTGTAAGAAATTTTTAACAGTTTGCAAAGATTTAGCTTTTTCCTCCATCTTTTTAAGAACTTCTTCTGCTTTTGTGCCAAACATTCTTGGTTTAATGGAGCATCTAGTAATTTTGCTTTGACATGGCCTGGCAAGATTTGTTCCTTCAGCTAAGCATGCCTTCTCAGAACAGACCCAGTGACAGCAGCCCTGCAAGATGCTTTTAAGGCATCAAAACCACACTGCAAAGTATGTTTAGCAACTTGGTTTGCAGAATGCATTAACTCTTGTAAACCTTTATTTTCTGCCCAATCAGGAAACAACATTTTTTGTTTAATTAGTTCCATAATATGCTGCTGGTACTTCGACATGTGAATCTGGCAATTTAAAGCCCTAATGGCAAGAGTTGCAAAGGTATATACCTTCTTACCCCATCTGTCTAAAGCCCTTGAATCCCTGTCTGAAGGGGTAGGGTTTTTGGCTGTAGTAGCCTTAATACCTGTAGGTCCCTGGGAAATGGTCTCTGGATCCCCAGTGGGATTTCTAAAGAGATTTGTGAGAGTCAGGTACTCTGTAGTACCTGTCAGGCTTTCTAGGAGCTGGTGGTAAAGTATCAGGGGTAAGACTGGATTCCATAAAGGCATCATCTAGAATATCCAGGACAGGGGGCATAGCTAGAGGCCTGTGCTGAGGCAAGTCCAAAAATTCTCTGAGTCTCTTTTTGGACTGTGGGTAGTCCTGGCATTCCCAGCAGAAATGCTCTGTTTGGGTATATGCAAGGTTTCACTACAAGAAAAGTCTTCTGGAGGGGAGGCAGAGGGAATGGAATCCCCTGCACCTGAATCCTTATAGGTAGATAACGGTATGTGTCCTGGTAATCAGAGGGGTCAGAGTCATCAGACTCATGGTCTGTAGCATAAGAAGTGGAATCAATTTTTGTCTTTTAAAGGGGGAAGACTGGCTTCCCCTAATTAAAGTAAAAGGTCTTCAGCCATTCTAAGCATTTGTTTCTGTGGCATGGGAGCTTGAGAATGCACTTTGGTCGTCGGTTTCCTAGGCGTAATGCGAACTCTGGGCCTAAGAAACTAGGTAGTTTTAGTCAGAAACGAAGTAGTCGGTTTAATACGAACATCGGAAGGTCTGAATACACCCTCAGAAGCCGGTGCCTGCACAGCAGCTCCGGACCCAACCAAGGGAGAGACATCCGCAGGTTCCATAATCGAAGAAGCATTTTGCGACATACCGGATTCCGAATGGGTCTCGGTAGGGGCATGCGAATCTGTAGAAGTGGGTATCAGGGGCTGTGAAGGCACCTCACTGAGTACCGGCGGACTGGCGACTAGCTTAATGGAAGCGTCATCTGCAGTTTTGGACCTATGCTGTCTGTCTCTGTCTTTATCCTTACTTTTTTTCAGAAGATCGGAAGTTGGATGGCTTAGCGAAGCCATTTCAGAATACTGAGAATGAGAGCAAAAGAATTTAGCGACAAAGATAGCCCGATGACAAATAGTTCAGGCACTGGACAAGGCACAAAACTGACAGCGAGGAATGTCGTGGTCTGGGCCTAACCAGGTGATGCAGTAAGAATGAAAATCTCTGTGAGGAATTTGCTTTCCACAGGCAAGACAATTGTTAACTTTTTCTGACATCGGTTAGAGCAAGAAAAAAGGATCCCTAATAGGGTACTTAGCTTTAGAAGCCTTCAGGTTTGCAACTCGAACAATGAAGTTTTCAGGTAGCAGCCGACCGGCACTTGCGAACTGCATCTACTTCAGGCTCCCGCGCTGCAAGAAAAGCTGATGTAATGGCGTCGGCTGCATGTTTTATACCCCTGATGACCTGACGTCATGGAAGAGGTGACAGCATCTGACGCAGAAATCCCAAGACTCTGGTATTCGGGCTGACTGAGGGCTACCTGCAGGCAGATAATCCAAGTGTGATGACTGCAACAGTGAAACATGAAGAACATCCTGAGAAGTTGCCTGTTTGGAGGGGAGGCAAAGAGATTTAATTGAAGATTATTCCGCCAGTGTACAATGTCCACGAATATCTCCCTGTGAAGCATCCATTTGTGAGGAACTGTCCTGGACCTGCTCAGACTCTCTGCTACTAGACTACACTCTGAGGGAATGCAGACCATCTGAAGGGTCAGCTGATGGCAAATATTTTATTTTTATTTAACATTTGTTGACCGGGAAAGTCCGACTAGGTTCCACAGATCCTGTTTTCAGCGGAGGCCCAGGGAGAAATGCTCCAGAAGCATGTCTTTCGAATGTGGGAGGAAACCGGAGTACCCGGAGGAAACCCACGCGAACGCAGGGAGAACATGCAAACTCTGCACAAAAGGCACCCCAGCTGAGAATCGAACCAGGGAACCTCTTTGCTGTGAGGTGACAAAATTAACCGCTGCAACACTGCGCCGCCCCCGAAGAGTCAGACTGCAAAGAAGGTATGATTTTGTACCCCCTTATTTGTTTATGTAACACATAACCGTGGTGTTTTGTATGAAAATTCTCAAAGGACCTGGGAACCAAAGGGAGAGCAAAGCACTGAAAAGCCAAAAATATAGTCCTCATCTCTTTGATGTTAATATGGTTTGACAGCTGCTGGGAAGACCAAACTCCATAAACACTTATGCCATTGGAAGAGGCTCCCCAGCCCAGATCTGAAACATCTGTATATAGGTCATGAGTGGAACAGGAGCTTGGAAAGGCAAGCTGGGATTCACAGAAATCTGATGAATCCACCAGAGGAACTAGAGTCTGAGGCAAAATAAAAGAGGATGACAATGTCCAGAGGATGGCAGTGTTGAAGCCAAACAGTTTTGAGATAACATTGAAACCTTCTCATGCGAAGTCTGGCAAACTGGATGCATAGAATCCCACAACACAAAGAAATTTTCTTGCAGACATCACTAGAAGAGGAAGAAGAGAACCTTGGGAAGAGGAAGCAAAGCCAACATTGGCAAGGTCTGAATCCTACAACCCAGAAAAGCTTGATGCCAACAAGGGGTCAGAACAGACTTTTGGAGAGTTAAAGTGAGCCCCACACTGCAAAGTAGGAACATAGTATATTCTAGATCCTGAAGCAGTAGCTGCCAGAGCTGTAGAAAGACCAAAAGGCAAAGCAGAGAACTGATAATGTGAGGAGGAAACATAAAAATCCCCCTGAAGATTGGTTGACTAGGAATGTGAAGACAGGCAACCTTCAGATCTAGACTCACCAGGAAGGCCTGATGAATCAGAGGAAACAGAGACTGGAGAGACAACATCCTGATTGAGGGAAATTTAAGGAAGTGTTGAGAAAGGAAAGATCCAGAATGTGCCTCCAGGAAAGTACAGTTGTGTACACTTAACATAAATGTAGATGTTAGAGTGTATTCACTGTTGCAGTCATTACATTCGGGTAATCTGCTGGCAGGTTGCCCTCAGTCGGCCTGATTAACAAAGTCTTGGGTCCTGCATCAGTTGCTGTCCCTTCTTCCATGATGTCAGGTTGCCAGGGGTATAAAACATACAGCCGATGCCATTACATCAGTTTTTCTTGCCCCAGATGTCAGGCGCCCCCCAAATGGGGAGCCAAATATTTAAGTAATTAAAAACACAAAAATATATACCTCCAAACAAAAGCAAATACACCAAAAAGGCTTTTAAGCATAGTAAAGGAAAGTAGAGGTATAGTAAGAGAAAAACGGGGTTGGAGGGAGGGTAACCAGGACTGCAACAGTGAATACACTCGAACATCTACATTTATGGTAAGTGTACACAACTGTACTATGTTCTTCGTGTTTCACTGCTGCAGTCATTACATTTGGGTAGATTCCCAAAGCTATGGTTGGGAGGATGGATTTATACAGCATTAGGACAGCAGTGGCAAAGCCAGCTCTGGATTTAGAGAAGAAAGATAAATGGTAATGAATGTATGAACCGAGCTCCAGGTAGCAGCTTCTAGAAGAAGAAAAAACATTTTTGAAAGTAATTGCAGAAGAACAAGGGGTAGTGTCCATAAGGCATTTAATATTTCTCTTAAAAATAGGAAGAGAGAACAATTTGATACTTTGTATTTTGTAACTACATACAGTTGTTTGAGTACTGAAATGATGCAACTGGTTAGGTATTATTGGCAATATTTTAATTCTCTTGGTAACGTGACAGTTTGGTTGAAAGAAAAATTGGGGTTTTCTTTCAGAAGAGGGAAAAATATCCAGAACTTTATAGTGAGGAGTAAATTTACTATGCTCTACGTGTGGTAGATGTAAGGCATGTAAGTTTGTAGTTAGGAGTTTCCCACAAATGAATAATATATTTTTTAATACATGGGATCATTTCACTTGCAATTCTGAGGGTGTAATGTATGCCCTCAGATGTCCCTGGTAGCCAATTTTATATTGGTGAAACAAAGAGTGCATTCAAAGTTAGATTGATGGAATATGCTAGAGATATTGTTAATAGTAAAGAAGAAAGTTCTGCTGCTATGCATTTTAAAAAATTTCATCAGGGTAGTAATGAGGGGTTAAAAGCTACGGTGCTGGAAAAAAATTAATGTTTCTTATTTTGATGCTAACAATCTTAAAAAACAGCTATTGTTTAAAGAGGCTGTTTATATTTTAAAGTTTGGCACTTTATACCCTCATGGGTTAAATGAAGAAATGAATTGGAGAGTATTGATTTAATTATTTTATTGTTTCATTATATTGGTTTAGAACTTCTTTTAAGTGGATAATTAATTACTTAATCATTGCCTGTTAGTTTTATATAAAATGTATGTGTTTCTATGGTTCTTTACTCCTTGAAGGCTGCGGCCGAGACATCAGAGAAAAAGAACTTGCTACAATAAAATTTGTGGATCACTCTGGTTGTATCTTACTGCTTTTTTGGTGCTTAGTGGTTGTGGTTGCTAGCAGCTTCTAGAATGTCTCTGGTAGGAACACCTCTGAGAAAGGCTGTAGACGTAGATGCAGCCCTGGTGGAATGAGATCTGATCCCCTGGGGGATAGTTTTACCATGGTGCATATAGCAGAAACGAATACTATGGCTTATCCATTTGGAAAGAGTCAGCTTTGAAATAGTCTTTCCCTCTGCCCCTGAAGCAAATGCCACCAGTAGTTGTTCAGATTTTTTTACAGATTTTGTCCTGTTTAAGTAAAATCTAAGTTGTCAGTGTACATTCAATGAATGCAGAATCCGCTCCCCCTTGTTCTGTGGATTGGGAAAGAAAGTTGGCAAATGAATGGCCTGATTAAGAACCACACTAGATACCACCTTGGGCATGAAGGATGGATTGGTCCTGAGAGACACCCTGTCCGCATGAAAAATAATGAAAGACTCCACTGCCATAAGAGCCTGTAATTCAGAAATCCTTCTAGCTGAAGTGACTGCTAAAAGGAAAGCTGTTTTCCAGGAGAGAAATTTTAAGTATGCAGTAGCAGCTGGCTCAAAAGGAGGGAGAGCGAGTTTTTCCATAACAAAATTGAGGTCCCAGGCAGGGGTTGGAGCTCTCCTGGGTGGTCTTAGGTTTTTGGCCCCTCTGAGATACTGCTCTAGCAGAGGATGAGAGAAGAGGGGAAGTTCTGTTTTGTAATGAGCTGAAATGGCTGAGGCATGGATTTTTATGGGAAAAAAAAAAAGACAGGCCCTTGTGAAGCATCTCAGTTAAGTATTGTAAAATCTGAGGAATATCGGGCACTGCTGTGCTTATCCCTTGTGACTGATTCCAGGCACATAATCTTTTCCATTTGTCAGCATAAGATTTTCTAGTACTAGGCCTTCTTGCCTCCAAAATAACATCCATCACAGGTTTGCTGAGGGATGGTAAGGGTGAATTTAGGTGATTAGCCACGCTGCAAGATTCAAAGTTTGGAGCCGAGTGTGCAGAATTTGGTTGTTTTGCTGAGACAGTAAGTAAAGCGTCTGAGGCAGGTGCCACGGTGGAAGGTGTGACACATTGCACAAGAGTCGGTACCAGTGTTGGCGAGGCCAGACTGGAGCAATCAAAATCATTTTTGGTTTGCCTGTCTGACTTTTAGTAGAACTTTGGAGAGCAGAAGCAGAGGGGGAAAAGCAAAGACTGATATGTTTTTCCAGATGAATGATAGAGCATCCACTTTCCAAGCACTTTTGTAATGAGTTCTTGTGCAGAATTTGTCCAACTGATAGTTCTGGGGTGAGGCAAAAAGATCCATGTCTGGACTCCCCCATTTGCGTGTCAACATGTTGAAAATCTGTTCTTCCAGTTTCCATTTGTGTGGGTCCATGAGATTTCTGCTTAGTTTGTCTGCCAGAGTATTCAACTTTCCTGGCAGGAATTGAGCTTATAGCTGTATTTGATAGGTCAAGGCCATGTTCACAATGCCATGGCTAGTCTGCAAAGGGGGCAGGAGTGTGTAGCCCCCTACTTGTTTATGTACCAAATAACTGTGGTGTTGTCTGTCTTTATCATCAATTGTCTTGGATGAAGGTAGTCCTTGAAGGCTGTCAGTGCATTCTGTACAGCTAGCATCTCTTTTTGATTGATATGAAGGTGCATTTGATTTGGGCTCCATTTGCCCTGAATGCACTTCCCTGACAGATGAGCCCCCCCAAGCATAGTCTGATGGGTCTGTAGTTAGGGTCTGGGCGGCAGGAATGGCAGTCCCTTGTTTTGGTGGCAGGGCTCTGCCCACCATAGCAACTCTAGTTGCAGGCAATGTATGATAGGAATCATTGTTTCCAGGCTGTGACAATGTTGACTCCATAAACTTTTTAAGTACCACTGAAGTTTCCTCATTTGCAGTCTTGCATATGGAATTAGAAGAATGCAGGAGGCCATGAACCCCAAGCCTTGCAGAATTTGTCTTGCAGATAGCAGGGGTTTTATTGGCCACCTGTTTGAAGTAAGTTACCAAATGAATTTGCTTTTCTGGCATAAGGTAAGCCATCTGGGCAGTTGTATTCAAGCTTGCACCCAGGAATGTAATTTTTTGAGAGGGTACCAGTTGTGATTTCTTTTATGACGTACTCTAGGCAAGTTAAAACCCTTTTTACAAACGCCAGATGTTTTAGAAGAATGTCCCTGTTTTCTGCCTGAATTAGACAATCGTCCAGGTATGGATATATTTGAATATTTCTTTGTCTGCAAACTGCAATTACTGGAGCCAGGCACTTTGTGAAGACCCTGGGCGCAGTAGATAAGCCAAAGGGCAGTGAAGAGAACTGGTAATGCAAGTAGCCTGCTTTGAAGCGGAGGTATCTTCTGCAAGTTTCCCTGATTGGGATATGCGGGTAAGTCTCTTTTAAGTCTAGAGTTACCAACCAGGCATCTTTGCCTGGCATAGGAAGTAACTGTTGAAGAGTCAACATCTTCAATTTTGGAATGTCCAGAAATGTGTTTAGAGTAGATAAGTCCAGAATTGGATGCCATGATTTGTCTTTTCTGGGTACCAGGAAAAGTCTTGAATAGAAACCTTGTCCCTTTTCCTCTTCTGGTACTGGTTGAATAGCCCCCATGTTCATCAGGGACAGTACTTGTTTCTGGGCCTCTGCCCACTGATTTGGGGGCAAGTCTGGCCACCCGTTTGGGATTGGCAACGTGTGGAAATGAAATCTGTATCCCTGGGATACTATATTTAAAACCCATTTATCCCGGGTTATAAGTTGCAAGTTTCTTGCATGAAGTGCCACCCCCCCCCCCCCAAAGGGGCGGCTAAAGGGTAAGTGCTTGGTAAGTGTAAAGGGAAGTCATTGAGACTGTTTACCATAGGGAGGTGCCTTGTTGTTTCCAGATTTGAAGGAGGAGGCACCCCACTGTTTTGTTCTAAAAGTCCATTGTGACTGAAAACTGGAACCTCTGGAATGTCTGGGTTTGACTTGAGTGGCTCTTGAAGGAACTGGAAAGGACCAGTTCTTAGTAGGCCAGTGCCTACTAAATCTTGGAGGTTGCACTTGTAAGAAATCTTTCAGTTTGCATAGATTTAGCTTTATCTTCAATCTTTTTTAAAACTTCTTCAGCCTTATTAGCAAAGAGATGGTCCTGTTGCAAAGGAGCATCCAATAATTTTGCTTTAACATGATCAGGCAGAGTTTGCTCTTGGAGCCAAACATGCCTTCTTAGCACATACCCAGTTACAGCAGCCCTGCAAGAGGCCTCCAAAGAATCAAAACCACATTGCAAACTATGTTTTCCAACTTGTTCAGCTGAATGCAATAAATCCTGTAAATCTTTATTTTCCACACAGTCAGAAATTAACATAATTTTCTGTTTAAGCAGTCCCATGATATGCTGTTGATATTTAAGCATATGAAATTGACAGTTTAAAGCCCTGACTGCCAAGGTTGCAGAAATGTAAACCTTCTTACCCCATCTATCCAGCACCCTGGAATCTCTATCAGAAGGGGTAGGATTTTTAGCAGTAGAGGCCTTAATGCCCTTAGGACCCTGAGAAATGGTTTCAGGATCTGCAATAGGATTTTTGAAAAGGAATTTGTGGGAGTCAGGAACCCTGTATTATCCGTCTGGCTTACAATGAGCCAGAGGCAAAGAATCAGGAGCCATACTAGATTCTGAAAAAAACATCAACAATGTCTAGAACAGGAGGTACAGTCAAAGGCCTATGCTGAGGAAGAAGAAGAAAATCCCTAAGTCTCTTTTTAGATTCAGAGAAATCCTGACTTTCCCAGTGGAAATGTTCCCTTATAGTATGTAGTTTCCCCAAAAGAAAAATCCTCAGGGGGATAAGCAGAAGGAATGGAATCTTCTGCATCAGAGTCCTCATAAGTAGGTATAGACAAACCCTATTCATCAGAAGAGTCAGAAGAAATAGAATCCTGTTCAGAAGATTCATAATCAATGTCTTGCCTAGGCCTCTTAGAAGGGGGTGGGGGTTGGCTATCTCTGATCAGAGTAATTAAATCTTCAGCCATTTTGATCATTTGTTTTTTAGGGATAGGGGCCTGCACATGTGGTCCAGGCATCGGTTTTGTAGACACAGACTTAGATTTTGGCCTTAGTTTTGAAGACGGCATCGGTCTACTATATAAATCTGTAGGCCTGAAAACACCCTCAGAAGCCGGTGCCTGCACAGCGGCTCTGAACCCATCTAGGGTAGAAACATCCGCAAATTCCATAATTGAAGCATCTCGTGGCATACCGGACTCCGAATGGTTCTCAGTAGAGGCCTGCGAATCAGAAGTAGCGGGTATCAGGGGCTGCAAAAGCACCTCACCGAGTACTGGCGAACTGGTGACTGGCTTAGGAGAAGCATCGTCGTCAGTTGTGGACCTCGACGGCCTGTCTCTGTCTTTTTCTTTGCATTTCTTTAGGTATTCCAGTACTTGGACTGCTAACTGATGACATTTCTTGATAATTATAGCGTGAGCCAAAATATTTAGAGGCAAAAATATACCAACGTTTAATAGTGCATTGATTAAATTTAGCACAAAACCGACAGCAAGGTACGTTGTGGTCAGGGCCTAGGCAAGGAATACAGTACAAATGAAAATCCTTATGAGGTATTTGCTTCCCACAAGTAATGCAATTATTAACTTTTGCTGACATCGGTAAGGAGCAAGAAAAAGTTTCCCCAATGGGGTACTTAGCTTTTTAGTTGAAGACTTCAGTTCTGAAACTCAGAAAACGAAAATTTCAGGAGTCAGCCAACCGGCACTTGTGAACTGCTTCTGCTTCAGGCACCGCGTGGCAAGAAAGACTGATGTAATGGCGTCGGCTGCATGTTTTATACCCCTGACGACCTGACGTCATGGAAAAAGGGACAGCAACCGACGCAGGACCCAAGACTTTGTTAATCAGGCCGACTGAGGGCAACCTACCAGCAAATTACTCAAATGTAATGACTGCAATAGTGAAACACGAAGAACATTCCTCTTTCCTTGGAACCAGGAACATTCTGGAATAAAACCCTTTGCCCTGCTGAGAGGGCAGAACAAGTTGAATAGTTCCTTGCACCAAAAGGCAAGAATCAAATGAAAGTGAGGAACTTGTCAAGGAGGAGGTTGGGGAATTCCCAGTGCAGTAACTTTTATGAATGATGGAAAGCACCGAGGAATGCTGCCAAACTGGAAAAGACAGAGTCAGTCTATGGGGAAAAAAAAGAATCTGGCCAGGAGGCAGATGTGTCAATGTCAAACAGAGGCAAATTTGTCAGGAAAAGAAAGCTTTTGACCCTTAGTACCGTGAGAAGGCTTATCAGAAAAAAAACCCTCTTGGAAGATCTCTTACCTCTGGGAAGCTGTCTTTGCTGCCTATTTATAAAGTAATATTTTGATATGTTAATTCTTCTGAAAATTTGGAATAGGAGAAAGGACAACTTGTTTAAAGTTCTGCATGAACTTTCCATTATCTTGCAAGGTCTTGAAGAACTCAACAGCAGCAGAGCCAAACATATTCTGACAGTCTACAGGGGAAACCAGTAACTTAGCCTTAATGCCTTCAGGGAGGGACTGTAACCTCCAGGAATACCTCCTCATAATAAAACCGACACAACCACTTTAGAAGAAGAACTGGCAGCATCATAATTGCATTTGATAGTGTGATGAGCTACCTGGTAACAGAGCTCAAAATGGAAATTGCAGAAGACTTAACTTCTGAATCAGGCATATCAGACAGGATACCCCCAAGTTTAAAAAGAAGAACAAGCGCATACCTTATCATATGGGTCTGGTAGTTTATAGTCTTGAAAGCTAATGTGGCAAGGTGTATAAACATTTTCCCCATACCTGTACATAGCCCTAATGTCTTTGCCGAATGATAAAAGTTTGGAATAGGATAGTAACTTAGAAGGCTTATCAGCAGCCGCAGAAATCACTGCAGGATCTGAAAAAGGGTATTTATATAAAAACGTTTTATCTCCATCAAAATATTACTTTGTGCACAGGCAGCAAAGACAGCCTCAAAGAGGTAAGAGATTTCCCAAGAGAGGTTTTTCTGATAAACCTTGACGGACCAGTTAGCATAATGGTCAAGGTCTTTGCCTCCTAAGCACAAGGCACAAGGTTCTATCCTAACTTCCACCCAATTGCCTGTATGGCGTTTCCATGTTCTCCCTGTGTCTCTGTGGGGCTTCTGCCACCTCTCAAAAACATGCCGAGTGCTTCCACCTCAAAAACTCACCCACAATAATGGAGTTATGGGCAGCAGCACAGACTCTAGATGGTGCTTATACGGGTAAGAGCTGTATATACCTATGATTGTGGGCATTAACTGTAGTGTGCGGTATCTTCAAGTTAGGAATACATGGATCACCACATGCATGCTGTGTCAGGGTGAGCCACTGGACAGTGTAAAAACTGGATCTAGGTGATTCAGCCGTGTTAACTAATATTGCCAAAATGGGCATAGGTAGTTACCGGTGGTAAGTAGGTTGAGGACCTGACCTACTTTGATCTATGCCAGGGACCCATGCTAACAGTGGGAGGAGTGTATGTGCCCCTATTGGCCAGTGTGTGCCTGCCATAAAGCCCAGCAGTCCTGACCAGTGCCCAGTTGCCCAGCTTGGGTTACCTGTAATATCTCTGTTGAGCTAAAGCTGGATGCAAAGTATGAACTAAGAATTGCTACACTCAATGTAGGTTCACTAAGAGGATGCATCTTGTTTGAAATTAAATTCCAGGAGAAAGCTGGACATCCTATGTATCCTGGAGACAAGCTGGAAAAGGTAGTTTGGCAAAGACATCTGGATTGGGATCCACTGTCTACTACTCAGGAGGAGGACAGACTAGAAATAGGATGAGAATTGTGGTGAGGGAGAGGCTTCAGAAGACAGCTAGAGATGTCATCAGAATTAGCGATAGACTTATGGCAATCGGATAGTGGGACTGAAAAAATGTATTTTATTACTACATACAGTCCTTTTAGTGATACAGTGGTGGAAACTGTAATGTACTATTGGAATCATCTGGTTAGACATACAAATTTTCAAAATTTGTTACCTAAATCACTCCAGCATTTCATTTAAAACAGGGAGAAGTGTTGGGGATAGGTTTTATTCATGGAAAATTTGTTTTTCCAGAAGTACCTATTAATAGATATATTACTGAAACATACCTCCCTTTTAGAGGTACGAAGCCATATGGAAGGTGTTGCAGTTGTAAATGTATAGCACCATACTTTCCATGTATAAATGGTATAAAATATGAGGCAAAACAAGTGTATAGCTGTGACTCAGTGGGACTTCTGTATGCTATTAAGTGTCCTTATGGCAAATTTTATGTGGGGTAGAGTAAGTGAGCATTTAAAACTTGCCTACAGGAACATCTTAGAGACATAAGGAAATTAATATTAGAAAGTCCAATTGCTTGCCATTTTACAGAATTCCATCAAGGAGTCGAGAGTGGCTTGAAAGCTACTGCTTTGGATCAAATTAAGTATGGTTTGTATGATAGCCAGAATATTAAATAAATAAAATTATTATATAAAGAATCTGTTTTTATTTTGAAATAGGATACCCTGAATCCCAGGGGTTTGAATCTTGAATGTAGCTGGAAAGTTTTTATTTAATAGTATGTGGTATGTAATTACTCAATTTGATATAATTGATGGCAATTAATGAATGAGTATATACGTTTGTTGGTGTGCTTGTAACAAATTTTACTCTGTAAAGGCTGTATGCCGAGGCGCTAAGAGGTCTGTGAGTTTTATTAAAAGAAGTTTTTGGCAAAAGTTCTGGTGTTTTGTGACAAATTAACTATCTGGGATTATCTGACTTTCCTGGTTGTTTTTATCATGGCAATCAGACCCCAATATAAAGATAGGGCACTATTCATAACCTCAGCATATACCCCGCAGCAGGGTTGTGATCATACCTCTCAACTGTCCAGATTTTTGGCCCATTCCACATCAAATTTGTGGTTTTCTGGCAAATAATTGGGATGATCTGAGGATTGAAGTCACTAAATAATGACAGACATTTGAGTTTCAGATGTCAAATCTTTCAGAAAAGTAGTAAAAAGAGAAGTGAGCAAACGCTTACCGAAAACCCAAGAAATGCTGCAAATATGTTTTCAAAGAATGGTGCTTTCCTCCTTGGCTACTGCTGTTAAAATTCTTGTTAAGATGATTCTCCTTGTTTCTTCTTTAAAAGAACTTTTATTAAAATAATTGAAAACAAAAAACAAATATAAAAGCTACAACCTAACCATTTGAAAGTTAGCGTTGTAACACAAAAAGGAAAGATGAGCGCTTTCGGTTTATCAACCTTCTTCAGATCTGCTTAACATTAGCAGCTGCTTCTATTTATATTCATGCTGCTTACTTGGAGTCATCCCCCACAACCAATGGGAGCCTCTATGCTAATTCTTGATGTACTTGTAATCCAATCCGGTGTTCTGGTTCTTATTTCTTGGAAGCAAATTACTTTCTTCCATGCAAATAAGTTTTAATAAATCCACCAATGTTTATTCATTCCTTTCTCTCACCTAATTTGCTATTCTTTTTCTTTTGCTCCAATGGTTTGTGTATATCCTGTTGCAAGATGCAGGCTCCACCTTTTTATGTCTTGTTCTTATTTGTATAATAAATAAGAACAGGACATAAAAAGGTGGAGCAACGGCCTTAGAAATGGTTTGCTTTGAAATGGCCTTCCCCTCTGCCCTTGCAGCAAATGCAACCAGCAGCAGTTCCGATTTCCTGAGAGTCTTAGTCCTGTCCAAGTAAAATCTAAGTTGTCTGTGCATGTCCAAAGAGTGCAGTATTTGTTCCTCTTTGTTCTGTGGATTAGAAAAGAAGGTTGGCAAATGAATGGACTGATTAAGGGCCACACTGGATACCACCTTGGGCAAAAATAAGGGATTGGTCCTGAGGGACACCCTGTCCGCATGAAAGATGATGAAAGGCTCCACTGACATGAGGGCCTGTAATTCAGACACCCTTCTTGCTGAAGTGATGGCTAGAAGGAAGGCTGTTTTCCAAGAAAGGAATTTCAACTCTGCATTTGAAGCTGTCTCAAAGGGAGGTACAGTGAGATTTTCCAATACAAAGTTAAGGTCCCAGGCTGGAGTACGGGCTCTCCTGGGTGGTCTTAAGTTTTTGGCCCCTCTGAGGAATTGCTTCAGTAGTGGATGAAAGAACAGGGGTGGCTCTGTATTGTAATGT
The DNA here is from genome assembly GCF_019279795.1 of Protopterus annectens. Taxonomy (NCBI): domain Eukaryota; kingdom Metazoa; phylum Chordata; order Ceratodontiformes; family Protopteridae; genus Protopterus; species Protopterus annectens. The sequence continues at coordinate 176,746,780 of NC_056743.1, forward strand.
GCTGTAATGGCTGAGTCATGAATTTTGATTAAAGAACAGGAAAAGCCCTTGTGAAGCATCTTAGTTAAGTACTGACTGAAGAATATGAGATAAATTGGGCACTGCACCGCTGTGCCCATCCCCTGAGTTTGGCTCCAGGAACAGAATCTTTTCCATTTTTCAGCATAGGATTTTCTAGTAGTAGGCCTCCTTGCCTCCAGAACGACATCTATCACTTGCTTACTGAGGGAGGGTAACCGAGAGATCAGGTAATTTAGCCAGGCTGCAAGGTTCAGGGTTTGAAGCTGTAGGTTCAGAATCTGGCTCTGCTGCTGGGACAGTAGGGCAGGGGTCTGAGGCAGGCGCCATGGTGCCAGCAGTGACACACAGCGCAAGAGGTGGTACCAGTGTTGGCATGGCCAGTCTGGTGCAATCAGTACTGTACTTGGTTTGTCCTGTTTGATCTTTAGTAGCACTTTGGAGAGGCAGAGGGGGAAAGGCATAAACTGATAGGTTTTTCCAGGTGAAGGACAGGGCATCCACTTTCCAAGATTGTTTGTGGGGAGTCCTTGTGCAGAATTTGTCCAACTGGTATTTCTGAGGGGAGGCAAACAGGTCTATCTCTGGGCTCCCTCACTTGTTTCTCAACATGTTGAATATCTTTGGTTCTAGTTTCCACTCATGTGGGTCCATGAGATTTCTGCTTAGGTCATCTGCCAGTGTACTTAGCTTTCCTGGCAGGAATTGAGCCTGTAGGTGCACTTGGTAGCTCAAGGCTGTGTTCCACAGAGCCATGGCTAGTCTGCAGAGAGGGTATGAGTGGGTTCCCCCACGCTTGTTTAATGTACCACATAACAGTGGTATTGTCTGTCTTTACCAATAATTGCCCTGGAAGAATGTGGTCCTTGAAGGCTGTCAGAGCATTCTGTACAGCTAACATTTCTTTTTGATTGATATGCAGGTGCATTTGACTTGGGTTCCATTTGCCCTGAATGCACTGCCCTGCCAAGTGAGCCCCCCCCCCATGCATAGTCTGATGCATCTGTTGTTAGGGTTTGGATGGCAGGGGGTAGAGTGAACGGCAGTCCCTTGTTTTGGTGGCAGGCCTCTACCCACCGAAGGAACTCTATCTTTAGACAAGGTATGATAGGAATAATTGATTCTAGATCCTGAGAATGTTGATACCATAGGTTTTTTAGATACCATTGTAGTTTCCTCATATGCAGTCTTGCATATGGAATTAGTAGAATGCAAGAGGCCATGAACCCCAGGGCTTGTAGTATTTTCCTTGCAGATAGCTGGGTCTTTGTGGTCAGTAGTGTGAAGTAGGCTGTCAAATGAACTTCTCTGGCATGAGGTAGGCCATCTGGGAAGTTGTATTCAAGCTTTCTCCCAGGAATACAATTTGTTGGCAGGGTACAAGATGTGATTTCTTTTTGTTTATAGTGTACTCCAGAGAAGTTAGCAATTTCTTTACAGATGCCAGATGATTTAATAATATGTCCTGGCTTTCTGCCTGAATTAGACAATCGTCCAGGTATGGGTATATCTGAATATTTATTTGCCTGCAAAATGTAATGACTGGAGCTAGGCACTTTGTGAATACCCTGGGCACAGTAGATAAGCCAAAGGGCACTGCAGAGAAGTAATAGTACATGTAGCCTGCTCTTAAGCATAGGTATCTTCTGCATGATTCCCTTATTGGGATGTGTAGGTAGGCTTCCTTTAAATCCAGTGTTGCCAACCAGGCATTTTTGCCTAGCATGAGAAGCAGCTGATGAAGAGTTAGCATCTTGAATTTTGGGATTACCAAAAATGTGTTTAAGATAGACAGGTGCAGGATAGGACACCAGGAATTGTCTTTTCTGGGTACCAGGAAAAGTCTTGAGTAGAAACCTTGCCCCCATTCTTCTTCTGGGACAGGTTGAATAGCCCTGATGCTTAAAATAGAGAGAACTTGCTTTTGAGCCTCTGCCCACTACTTTGGGGGTAGGTCTGGCCAACCGTTTGGGGTTGGTAAGGAGTGGAAGTGGAATCTGTATCCTTGGGAAACTATATTTAGAACCCACTGCTTCACCACAAATGAATTTCAATACAGATTGCTGTTGGAAGTGTGTAATTTAAATGCACAGTGTTACTTTAAATGTATAAGTTTTAATTGTTTAATTAATTGTTTAATTATTTGTAGAATTGATTGTAGCTGGGGCTATAAATACTGACTCCCATAATCAGTATGTTACTCCTTGAAGGCTTACTGTGGCCGAGGTGCTAGAGAAATAAACCTTTATTTTTACTGGTTGCTGTGGTTTCATTTATATTTAGAACCCATTCGTCCTGGGTAATGAGTTCCCAATTTTTTGCATGGAGGGCGATCTTTCTCCCTAAAGGAACAGTCAGTTGAGCAGGGCTTGGAAGGTTTAAAGTTAAGTCATTGAGACAGTTTACCACAGGGGGGAGTCTTACTACTCCCTGCTTTGGAAGTGGGAGCCCCCCACTGCTTAGGCCTGTGAGTACCTTGGGACTGAAGCCTGGGTGTTCTGCTGGTTCTGGGTTTGGACTGAGAAGGCCTGGAAGAGGCAGGAAAGGACCAATTCTTAGAGGGCCAATGCCTACTAAATCTGGGAGGCTGTACCAGCAGGAAATCTTTAACAGTTTGCACAGATTTAGCTTTTTCCTCCATCTTTTTAAGTACTACTTCTGCTCTGTTGCCAAACAGGCGGTCTTGGTTTAAGGGAGCATCCAGTAATTTTGCTTTAACATGATCTGGCAAAGATTGCTCATTAAGCCAAGCATGCCTTCTAAGTACAAACTCAGTGACAGCAGCCCTGCAAGATGCATCTAATGAATCAAAACCGCATTGCAAAGTATGTTTTCCCACTTGTTCGGGAGAATGCATTAAATCCTGTAATTCTTTATTTTCAGCACAGTCAGGAATCAATATCATCTGTTTAAGCAATCCAGTAATATGCTGCTGATACTTCAACATATGAAACTGGCAGTTTAAGGCCCTAATGGCTAAAGTTGCACAAGTGTATACCTTCTTACCCCATCTATCAAGTACCCTGGAATCTCCATCAGAGGGGGTAGGATTTTTGGCAGTAGTGGCCTCAATGCCTTTGGGTGCCTGTGAAATGGTCTCAGGATCCGCAGTAGGATTTTTAAAGAGGAACCTGTGAGAGTCAGGTACCCTATAATACCTATCAGGTCTTCTGGGAGCAGGAGGTAAAGTGTCAGGGGCCAGGCTAGATTCCGAGAAGGCATCATCTACAATGTCCAGTACAGGAGGGATAGCTAAAGGCCTGTGTTGAGGCAGGAGTAAGAATTCCCTAAGCCTCTTTTTGGAGTCAGAGTAATACTGGCTTTCCCAGCGGAAATGCTCCCTAAGAGTATGCAAGGATTCACCAAAAGAGAAATCCTCTGGAGGGGAAGCCGAGGGAATGGAGTCCTCTGCATCAGAATACTCATAGATAGATAGGGGCAAATCCTGGTCATCAGAAAAAACAGAAATTTCAGAATCCCGATCAGAAGAATCAGAAGGAAAATCAATCCTAGGTTTCTTAGACGGAGAAGGGTGGCTTCCCCTGATTAGAGTAATAAGGTCTTCAGCCATTCTTATCATTTGTTTTTTAGGCATAGAGGTTTTCTGTTCATGGATCGAGTTTTAGGCCTTGAAGAAGAAGATAGCGTTGGTTTAATATGCAAGTCAGTAGGCCTTAATACACCCTCAGAAGCCGGTGCCTGCACAGTGGCTCCGGACCCATCCAAGGTAGAGACATTCGCAGGTTCCACAGTCGAAGAAGCATCTCGCAGCATACCATACTCCGAATGGGTCTCAGTAGAGGCCTGCGAATCTGAAGTAGCAGGTATCAGGGGCTGCAAAAGCACCTCACTGAGTACCGGTGAACTGGTGACTAGCTTAGGAGAAGTGTTGTCGGGAACTTTGGACCTATGCAGTCTGTCTCTGTCTTTATCTTTGCATTTTTTTGGAATGTCGGTAGTCGGGTGGCTTACCAAAGCCATTTCTGGATAACTGAACCAAGTACCAAAATATTTAGATGCGAAAATGAACCAACGACGAATAGTACAAGGTTTGAATAAGGCGCAAAACTGACAGCGAGGTACGTTGTGGTCTGGGCCTAAGCAAGGAATGCAGTATGAATGAAAATCTTTATGAGGTATTTGCTTTCCACAAGAAATACAATTGTTAACTTTTACTGACATTGGTTTAGAGCAAGAAAAAAGTTCTCCAATGGGGTACTTAGCTTAGTTGAAGACTTCGGATCTGAAACTCGAAAACAAAAATTTCAGGAATCGGACGACTGGCACTTGCGAACTGCTTCTGCTTTGGGCACCATACGGCAAGAAAGATTGATGTAATGGCATCGGCTGCATGCTTTCTACCCCTGACTACTTGACGTCATGGAAGATGAGACAGCAACTGACGCAGGGCCCAAGACTTTGATAATCAAGCCGACTGAGGGCTACCTGCAAGCAGATAACCCAAATGTAATGACTGCAACAGTGAAACACAAAGAACATCACTATGGAAAATGAAACTAGGGAAAGCAGCAGACTCAGATGAGGTCACAGCAGATATGATAAAGCTGTTGAGTGAGATGGAGAGAAATGGCTCCTGAGGGTACTCATAGCAGTATGCTGAAAAAGACATATCCCAGATGACTGGAGAATAGCTATCCTAGTGCCGGTGAACTCAAACAAAAATAACTGTGGACAGTACAGAGGTATCAAACTCCTGTCACAGTGCATGAAAGTCCTGGAGAGGGTGACTGAGAAATGAATACAAAGAGTAGTAGAAATTAAGATGGGAGATGAGCAGTTCAGATTCAGGACAGAAGGGAAAGTAATGGAACAGGTTAACAACTTCAAGTATATGGAAGGTGTGGTTCAGGAGAAGGAAAGTCTGAATGAGTAGGTCAAAGCTAGAATCAGAGGGGCTGCAGCCAACTGGCACAGACTATCAGGGGTAGTGTTTGACAGAAGAATTCCAAAGAAACTGAAAAGTAAGGTGTACAAAACAGTAGTGCAACCAATACTACTGCATGGTAAAAAAACCTGATCAGTAAAGGCAGAGTAGCTGAGGAAGCTACAGGTCATGGAGATTAATCGCCTGAGATGGGAGGTAGGATGCATAATTTAAGACAGGTGAAGAAATGAGAACATCACAGCAAAGGCCAAAGTACCTCATCAAAGAGAACAGATTACAGTGGTTTGGGTACATGTACAGAAAAACACAATGCAATCTGGTGAAGATTGTTTGGGTCAGACAGAAAGAAGGCAAGAGGAACCAAGGGTGTCCAGGAAAGAGGTGGAGGGATTGTGTGAGAGAGAACCTGCAACCATCAGGCATGAGTGTTGAAGAGGGTAGGTGAGTAGCATTGAACTGAGAGAGATGAAGACAGGTGACATGACACTCCAACCCCATATAGAAAATGGGAGGAAAGGGGTATGATCATGATAATCCCTCTTTCCTCCCATTTTTGACGATGATAATGATGATGATTTTGAGCCTCAGGCACTTTACAGAGGCTGGGAGTCAGGAACAGGGGAAATAGAGGAAAAGTGTCCAAGAGGGCATTCAACACTGGAGGTACAGCAGAAGACTAGGGTGAATCACTCCGTACAAGGTCATAATATCTCTTCTGCATATTACACATCTGAGAACAGTCCCATTTAAATTGTTCCATCAAGTGAACAAGTGTGTCCCCACAAGATAATTCCTCAATGGGGGAATCGTGGGAAAGGGAATCCTTTACTCAAGGGCATGAGTGGAATGGATCTCAAAAGAGCAGGCCAAGGACTCTTTCCCAGAATCCAAGTCCACATCCTCTTCAGGTGAATCAAAATCCTGAGGGAGTTTAGAAGGGGTAGAAGGCCAAAGAACAGAGGAAGGAAGAAATAGCCCCTGATGAGGCTTCAAAGCCATATGGGCTTTGAAAACACCCCGAGTGAAGTCCTGTCATTCTTTGCGGGGGTCCTTAGCCATATTTCAGTTTTTGGGGGGGGGGGGGGTCTGTTTTAAAGGATCATCTGCCCTGACAAACAGAGGAAGGCTCAGATCTCCACCTGGCTTCAAAAAGGGAACTAATAAATAACTTCTTCTCTAACAAGAACCTGGAGAAACCCCCTAGATCCCTCCAAAATAATTAGCCAAGGTTCCCCCTCATCTACAGCAGATGTAGGCACAGCCACGGCAGATGTGTGTAGGTAACCTTGTGTCGACCTCCAACTGGGTCACTACAATGGAGGCTGGCTTCAGAACTGAATGGTCCTCAGGTTCTTCATCCATGCCAATGGAGATGTCTAGAAGAGGCTAGACAGTAGAAGTCTCAATATACATCTTTTTAGACTTTTTTTTAAGCAGAAGCTGAATGTCTGGGTGGGTGGATTCAGAAGCCATGGCTCCCTGAGCTAATATCTTCAAATGTTGGTTCTCTAAATATATGGAAAGGGAAGACAGACAGCTATGCAAGGCCTTTGATACAAATGCTTGACAAATTTCAAACAGACTATGATCATGTGTAGCACCTGCCAAAAATGCACTTCATGTCAATTTTTATGGGGAAATCTGCCTTCCACATTCACATTTCTCCTTCCTGGATGACATGTAAAAAGGAATACAACAAAGGAAAAAAAGGAATGAATAGTGCCCCAGCAAGGTACTTATCTTTCGAAGGCTCAGTAACTGAAGCAAAGTGATGAATGACTTAAAGATCAAATTCAAAAGTAGCATTCATATTGGCGGCAAAGTTGTTCTGATAATTAGGCACTTGTATGTAAGTTACGTACCTTATTCCTTAGATGTAGGACATCCAGGTGCTGTGTGTGTCAGATGTAAGTAGTTAAGGCTTTCATATGCTGGCCGGAAGTTTGGCTTTCCTCGGGAGGATATCCCTTTAATAAGAAATTCTGCACCAATGATAAAGAAGAACATCTGCCAGTCCACACATACTGTATGCCTCTGGGATATGGGTAAAAAGGAGGAAATCAAGAGTACCGGAGGAAACCCAGAAAAACACAGGGAGGACATGCAGATCCCACAGAGAAGGTAACCCAACTGAGAATAAAACTGTACAATCTCTTGCTGTGATGTAATAATGCCACAAAATACTGTCCAAATATATACACGTACAACACATTTAATACACGCACACACATATATATATATATATATATATATCTATATCTATATATACATATATATATATATATATATATATATATATATATATATATATATATATATATATAAAACTATATAGATATACACATATTGCATATATATATATATATATATATATATATATATATATATATATATATATGTGTGTGTGTGTATATATATATATACATATGAGAGAGAGAAATGGGTTTATTCCATGTGTTGAACCTTCACCTGTTCAAACAATGAAAAGACCAGTAAAAGGAACTGAATCTGTAAAGATGTGTGAAATCTGGCTATAGTGAGGTTTGACAATTTTCCCTTTTCCCCACTCTAGTGCATTTTTAGAATTGGTACATAAAATTAGCAGGGGGTGTGGGGGTGCAGGGGGCTTGCTCCCCTGCACAAACAAATGTTATAATTTTTTTTAAATGCATTTTTTTATAATAGTTGACTATGCAAGTTTTGAACACACGGTGATTTGTACTCAATGTCTGTTCTTTTGAGGAACCAATATAGACTCTCATATATATCACAAACACGCGTGCACACACACACACACACACACACACACACACTTTTCAGACACGTGTGTTCACGGATATGATAAATGACTCCATTCAGTATCAGTGATTATGGTATACACAAAACTGTAGGCCAGACACAATACCTCTGCAAGCATACCCATATATCCATGGTGGTGGACATCAAATAGTGTTCTGGTAGCTTGACTCGTTTTACACAGTAACAAATAACACAAACCCTATACTACTTTTAATTTTTTTTTTTTTTAAGAAATGGAATCTGTCCACTGATTGTCTTAGTACATATTCTGTAGCTATAGTTGTTTTCTTCTGGTTTTCATTAACTTACCAAGTCAATCAGTGCCATTTAACATAGCTTCCTGGATCAGTTCTACTGCTTACAAGTTACTCTGTCAACTCCATTACCACTGTTCTACAAGTTTTTAAGGGGATGTCTCTTATCTAATACTACTCCATGTCCTAATACAATCTGTTCAGGACAGATCTGACCTGGTACTCATTCTAACTGCATGATTACTGAATATGTATCTAGACACAAGATGGGGCAGTGGTGCAGTGGTAGCATTGTCGCCTCACAGCAAGAGGTTCTCTTGTTTCGATTCTTGGCTGGAGTGCCTTCTGTGTGGAGTCTGCATGTCCTCCCTGCGTATGTGTGGGTTTCTTCCAGGTGTTCCAGTTTCCTCCCACATTATAAAGACATGCATCTGAAATGTTTCTCCCCAGGCCTTCGCTAAAAATTGGCTTAGTTCCAAGTCAGACTTTCCTGGTTAATAAATGTTAAATAAGTAAATAAGACTAATTATGGAAAACGGAAAGCAGTATGAACAATTTTGTATGACCTTTGAAAATTCTTAACTCAGAACAACATCTGTGAACAAAGTTGTGTGTGAATTTGAAGCAGTCATACTCTACTGACTTTTACCCAAGAAAAGACAAAACAGCATATGAAAGGAAAGACCTGACTTTATATATGCTGTATTTTCTTACATTCTGCTTTCATCTAATCATTGTTTTATTAATATTGTCAAATGTTTGCCTCCCCTCTACAAAACCATACTGATCAATATCTATTGATTTTTGGCAACACTTTTGTCATTCTTTTAGACAGTATAGACATAAACATTTTATAGTAGTGGTTTAAAACTGAAATGGATCTATATGAAGCTGAGTCTGAAGGGCCTTTAGGTAACGCAACCACCGCAGCTTTTCTGAAGACTGATTATACACCACTGTTTTATCTCACCTCCTGTTTTAACTGTTAGTTGTTGAGCCTCCACTACCTCTAACCTTCGCATAATTAAGTCTTCCATAAATATTCCAAATTTACTTTCTTGCTTTCCACTTTTATCTACTTTTCTACTCTTTACAAATTTTCATAAAAATTCTGGAATATATGTAAAACCTCCAAAGGATCTCTGTTTTTTTTTTCTTGTTCCCCAAGTTTGGAGACAACCTGTTCAACGTTCTGTTGCTTAACTTGTGCTAAAAGTTTTTGTGCTCTGAAGTTATCAAAAAATTGTTGCTTAACTGCAGTCTTTCTAAACTCATGCATATTATGCAGATATTCCCTTATTTTCTGTCTAGCAGCCTGCATTTGCTCCTTCTCTTGTTCTGTGAGATTCTCCTTATTCTGTAATGCTTTAAATTTGTTCCAGCCCCCTGCAAGTAATTTCTATTGCTTCTTAACCATATCTCTTTCGTTTTTATTTTAGCTCCCCGTTTTAAACTCCATTTTCATTCTATCCCAGTAGCTAAAACTTCTGAAGATATTTCTCTTTGCCATAACAACTCTTGAATATGTTCCACTACCCATTCCTTAAATTTCTCTTTTTAACAGGTAGATGGGAAAGTACCAGTATCATACTTTTACTTTACTCCCCAATATTTTTATCGTAGTTTTTACTGGTGCATGATCAGAAATGGTTATTGGATATGTCAGAGCTTTCAATTAAATGTACATGTTTCTGTGAAATGTAATTTCTCTCTAGTCTAGCCCAGTTGTTGTACCTTGGGGAATATGTAAATTCTGACCAGTTTCCTGCTACTGAATTTCCATATGAAATGTTTTCATAAATTTCTTCAGAAATTTACCCAAAAATATATTGCCCCTTCTAGGTTCCTTTGATACATCCTCACTGTTGTAAATCAAATTCCAGTCCCCACCTGTAAATAATACTTGCTGAAAGCTGATTCTCCCAAAAATTTCTTGTGGTCCATAATAGCAGTTTTCTCTGGAATATAAATACGTGCCATTGTAATCCTCCTCCCTTGCCACTAGCCCCTTACTACCACAAATCTACATTATTGTCATTTTGTTTCCTCATCCATAATTACTGGAGCCCCACTAGCAATTATAACTACTCCTCTTTCCCACTGTACCCAATATGTGTATTTGTTTTGTGCTGCATGCATATACCAATGTTTAACGGGGTGATATTTTGTAGAGTTGTTTCTTATCTCCATTTAAGCTTGTGTCAGAATTGAAGACCTTTTGTTTTAATGAAAAGCCTCAAACTCGAAACTTAATACAAAACATCCCTAACCAAATACAACAAAGCTATGTACATCTTCAGAACATGAAGTTTAACCGTCCAGAAGAGAACCATTGCCTCAAATTCAAGGCTGCAACTACAGGCATTGTCTAACCTAAAATTGTTTACCCATGCTAAAGTGCATGTTATAGCCTCTGCTCCTACTGCTTGCTGTATGTTCTCATTTCTTTTCTCCTAGATGTGAGACCATCTTATATGCTTTCAGAAAACAGTAACTTTTACCCCCCCCCCCAAAAAAAAAGTGTACTGGATCTCTCTAAATAAAACTAAGTTATACGCTGTTCTGTTTAATTGCATTAAAGTATTAAATCTTCTAGGGAGGTCGTTGCCTCTTACAAACTTCCCATAATTTCAAACATTGTTTTCACTAAACTACTTGCCATTATATCTTTACATTTTTGCATCTCCTTCAGCAAAGAATACTCAGAATTCAAGATTAACTGCTTGCACCTGCAGACAGCTTGTCTCCATGGAAATGTACTCAACAATGAGTCTTTGTAAGTTTCACTCAGAAGAAGAATGCACAGCTGCCCTCAGCTGCAGACATCTCCACTCCACTGTACATTGCTAGTGGAAAACAAGCCACTATCTTTGCAGTTGTATGAAGCTTTACATTTTCAAGCCTTTCATCATTTTGTCTTATTTTTAAAGCCTGCATGCTTACAAACCACTGTTATACAGCTTAAGCAAAAGGAAGTAATCTAGTCACCCTTGTAAAAATAAAAAAAAGAAAATATCCTCAACAAAAAAGTACTTATCCTTAACACATACAAGTCACTGAAAAGACACACCCACATTTAAAATGCCCGATTACACCACACAAAACTGTTTTACTGTATACAGCATGCAGTTATCATGAAATGAATACAGATATTAAGAACAAAAAGTACAGTTTTGTACCTACCATAAATGTAGATGTTCGAAGATCTACATTGCTGCAGTCCTTACACTTGGGTAGTCCGCTGTCCTCGGTCGGCCCGAATATCAAAGTATTAGGCTGACGTCGGTCAAGGCGCTTAAGACTGACATCAGGACGTCAGGGTACAAATGCGCATGACCGACGTCATATCCTCAGTCTTTTCTTGCCCCAGATGTCAGAAGACCCTAAAAAGAAAGGCCAAAACCAAAAGACAGCAAAAAACAACCAACCACCCTTGCACTAATCATATGTACAATATATACAATATCCACAATATTTACAACCCAAACCACACAACCGCCTCTAACTACAGAGGGGAAGGAGGGAGGGTAATTGGACTGCAGCAATGTAGATCTTGAACATCTACATTTATGGTAGGTACAAAACTGTACTATGTTCTTCATCTCACATTGCTGCAGTCCTTACACTTGGGTAGAATCCCAAAGCAGAGGTAAGGGAGGATGGCAAAACTATAAAGCATTAGGAGCTGCCAAAATGCCCTGTAAAATTGCAGTGGCAAAACCAGCCCTAGATTTAGAGTAAAGTGGAAGGTGGTAATGCTTAGAGAAAGTATGCACTGAACTCCAAGTAGCTGCCTCCAAAATATCTTTAGCTGCCACCCCCCTTAAAAAAGCTGTAGAAGTGGCAGTAGCCCTAGTGGAATGAGGCCTAATCCCAGCTGGAATCTCCTTACCATGATGGGAATAACAGAAAGCAATACAAAACCCAATCCACTTAGAAATAGTTTGTTTTGAAACAGGCTTGCCCTGAGAACCCAAAGCAAATGAAACAAATAACTGCTGAGACTGCCTGAACCCTTTAGTTCTGCTCAAATAATATCGCAACTGCCTGTGTATATCCAAAGTGTGCAAAATCTTTTCCCCTAATTTTGGGGGTTTGCATAAAAAGTAGGCAAATGAATAGTTTGGTTTAAAGCCACACTAGAAACCACTTTAGGCATAAAGGAAGGATTAGTACGCAAAGATACTCTGTCCTTATGGAAAATTAAGAAAGGCTCAACCGCCATAAGGGCCTGTAATTCAGAAACCCTTCTCGCAGAGGTAATGGCCAACAAAAAAGCAGTCTTCCATGATAAATATTTCAACTCGGCAGTAGCTGCAGGCTCAAAAGGTTGTAGAGTGAGTTTCTCCAACACAAAATTGAGATCCCAAGCAGGAGTAGGAGCTCTACGTGGGGGTCTTATATTCTTTGCCTCTCTAAGGAATTGCTTAAACAAAGGATGAGAAAACAATGGTGGGTCACAGTCATAGTGAGCAGAAATTGCTGCAGCATGAACCTTAATAGAGGAGAAGGACAAACCTTTGTCCAGTAACTCAGTAAGATATTGAAGAGCCACACTTAAATTAGGCTTAGAAACATCATATTCCTTTGCTGTACTCCAAAATAAAAATCTCCTCCATTTATCTGCGTACACTTTTCTTGTACTAGGCCTTCTGGCCTCCAAAATAACATTCAAAACTTGCTGTGGAAGCTGAGACCCTCCAGGGTTTAAAACAGAATATGCCAGGCTGTTAGATGCAGAGAGTGAAGCTTGACATTGAGTAAATGACTGATCTCCTGAGACAGCAGGTGTGGAATCGAAGGCAAAGGCCATGGAGGCTCCCATATCAGACTTCTCAGTAATGGGTACCAGTGCTGTCGAGGCCAATCTGGAGCTATTAGAATCATCTTTAGCTTGTCCTGTCTGACCTTCAGGAGTACCTTTGGGAGGAGAGGCAGAGGTGGAAAGGCATACACATGAAGATTGCTCCAATTGAATGAGAGAGCATCCACTTTCCAAGCTGTGGGATGAAACCTTTTTGTGCAAAACTTTGGCAGCTGGTAATTTAGTGGAGAAGCGAACAGATCTATGTCTGGAGTTCCCCATAACACTGTCAATTTCTGAAATACATGAGGATCCAATTTCCACTCGTGGGGATCCATAATTTGTCTGCTCAACACATCTGCTAAGGAGTTCTGTGCTCCCGGCAGAAACCTTGCCTGAAGATTTAGCTGTAAACTGAGAGCAGTCTCCCACAATATCATTGCTTGTCTGCATAGAGGATAAGAATGCGTTCCCCCTTGCTTGTTGATGTACCACATGACAGTTGTGTTGTCTGTTAGAACCAACACCTGCCCCGGAAGAAGTAAATCCTTGAAAGCTATTAATGCAAATTGGACTGCTAACATCTCCTTCAAGTTGATATGTAGATGTTGAAGTCTGGCAGGCCACGTGTCTTGTACCCACTTTCCATTTAGATGAGCTCCCCAAGCTTTGTCTGAGGCATCTGTCGTTAGAATCTGACTCGCCTCTGGCCGGGTCACAGAGAGTCCCTTGTTTAGGTGACATTCCTGAGCCCACCACAAAAATTCCTTTTGAATGCAAGGTATGATCTGAATGACAGTGTCCATATCTTGGCAGTGCTGTGTTCATACATTTTTGAGATACCATTGTAGCTTCCTCATATGCAGTTTGGCATTGGGAAGCACCAGAATACAAGATGCCATGAACCCCAAGGCTTGAAGGATTGTCCTTGCAGTCAGCCTGGACTGATGAGACAATTGATGGAAGTACAGAGAAAGATTCTTTTGTTTGTCCGGGGTCAAAAAGGCCATCTGGGATGCTGTATTCAGTCTCACACCCAGAAAGCACATGTCCTGAGAGGGTACTAGACTGGACTTTATTTCGTTCACAGAATACCCCAGGCATCTTAGCACTGCTATCACATACTGTAAATGATGAAGAAGTTCGTCCTTTTCTTTGGCCAGAATCAGGCAATCGTCCAAATAAGGATAGATCTGTATTCCTCTTAGCCTGAAGAAAGCTATCACTGGAGCCAGAACCTTTGTGAACACTCTGGGCGCAGTAGATAAGCCAAAGGGCAATGCAGAGAACTGATAATGAGAAGTCCCAGCCCGAAAACGCAGATACTTCCTGCAACTGAGCCTGATAGGAACATGAAGGTAAGCCTCCTTGAGATCCAGAGTCAACATCCAGTGATCTTTGCCCAGCAGAGGCAAAAGCTGTTGTAACGTCAACATTTTGAACTTGGGAATGTCCAGATATGTGTTGAGGATAGATAAATCCAAAATTGGTCTCCACGTGTTCCCCTTCTTTGGTATTAGGAACAGGCGAGAATAAAATCCTAGGCCCACTTCTGGCAGAGGGACCGGTTGTATGGCCCCAATTTGAAGTAGCAGAGAAATTTGTTTGCGAGCCTCTAGTCTTTGCTGAGGAGGAACGTCCGGCATGCCTTTGAAAGGAGGCAAGGTATGGAAATAAAACTTGTAACCTTGGTGTATGATATCCAATACCCATCTGTCTTGGGTAATCAAACTCCAATTTTCCTTGAAGAGTGCCAACCTGCCTCCCAAAGGTGCTGCCAGGCAAGAAGGATCTGGCAGCTGAAAAGGTAGGTCATTGGGCCTGTTTACGAAAGGACTGGCCCCTGCCCTCACCCGAAGATTGTGCAGGTGAACTCCCTGTTCTAGGTCTGAAGGAACTCTGAGCTCTACCCCTACCACGTCTAGATCCACCCCTAGACTGAGAATCATAAGAAGGATACGTCCACCCCTTAGCAGGCCAATTCCTACTAAACTTCGGAGGCTGAACTTGCAAAAAATCTTTAACAGCCTGCATAGACTTAGCCTTGTCTTCCATTTTCTTCAAGACTGACTCCACAGGTGAACCAAACAACACATCAGACTGTAAAGGAGCATCCAAAATCCTTGTCTTAACATGGTCAGATAAATTCTGATCCCTCAGCCAGGCGTGCCTGCGAAGAACTGAACCAGTGGCAGCCACCCTAGACGAGGCCTGTACAGCATCAAAACCACATTGTAAAGAATGCTTACCCACTTGTTCAGAGACATGCACCAAATCTTGCAATTCTTTACACTCAATGCCTTCCGCCAGAGCATCTACCTTAGACTTCAATTGAGAAAGAAGATAGTTTTGATATTTCAACATGTGAAACTGGCAATTCAAAGCCCTCATAGCTAAGGTGGAAGAAGTATAGACTTTCTTTCCCCATCTATCCAAAGCTCTGGCCTCTTTATCTGGAGGCACTGGATTCTTTACAACAGAGGCCTTGACCCCCTTAGGTCCCTGACTAACAGTTTCTGGGTCCGCCCTAGGACTCTTATAAAGATATTTATGAGCCTCAGGCACCCTGTAATATCTATCCGGCTTAACAGGAGCAGGAGGCAAAGAATCAGGATTAAGTGAAGCCTCTGCAAACACATCTTCCACAACATCCAGAACAGGTGGTATAGCCAAGGGCCTATGCTGGGGCAAAAGCAAAATTCCGAAGCCTTTTCCTGGAATCAGAGAAATCCTGACCTTCCCACTTAAAATGTTCCCTCATGGAATGAAGAGTCTCTGAAAAAGAGAAATCCTCTGGAGGAGAAGTAGAAGGAGTCGAATCATCTGCATCAGAATCAGAATAAGGAGAGTATTCCTGCAAGTCTTCAGCCGAAGACTCTGAAACATCCGAAGCCTGTTCAAAACTCCCCAACTCTGGCTCCACCCTAGGCTTCTTATCAGGAGGGGGCAAAGAACCTCTAATCAAAGTAATTAAATCTTCTGCCATTTTAAGCATGTGCTTCTTGGGCACAGACCCTGCTGAACTAGGAGTGACACCAACAGAAGCTAAACCTGGCCTGCCTCTGGGAGAAGCCTTGGAAACAGAAGGAGAGGGCCTAACCACCCTAGGAAGGGAGGGGAGTACAGTAACCTGAGAAGCCCCTTCAGCCTGACCTACCTCCTGAGAGGCCACATCCTGCAATATCAAAGTCTCCCCCTGGGATTCCAGAGAAGCCTCCGGCGGAACCACCGGTTCCACTGACGCCTCTAAAGAACCGGCGTCCGGTACGGACGACTCTTCTTGCCTGGGTTTAGCTGCTTTGTCTTTGCGCTTCTTCGAGGAAGCGGGCGTCGGAGCATCCGACGGCATATTATAATTGCACCGCTTCCCGAAGACCAACCTGGCACAATCTAACCTTCGCTTAATAGTGCGCTTATTGAACCTAGCACAAAAGCGACACCCAACAACGTCGTGCTCAGGCCCCAAACAAGGAATACACAAAGTATGATAATCTCTATGCGGTATCTGCTTCCCACAAGAAATACAGTTATTCACTTTTTCTGACATCCGGTAAACCACTGAGGCAAGAAAAAACTAAAATATTCCCCAACGGGGTACTTAGCCAACTTTGACTCGGTCTGAAACTCCGAATTCGAAAAATTTCAGAACGCCGAACGGCACTTGCAACGCTGCTTCTGCATCGGACCATGCGGCAAAAAAGACTGAGGATATGACGTCGGTCATGCGCATTTGTACCCTGACGTCCTGATGTCAGTCTTAAGCGCCTTGACCGACGTCAGCCTAATACTTTGATATTCGGGCCGACCGAGGACAGCAGACTACCCAAGTGTAAGGACTGCAGCAATGTGAGATGAAGAACATCATATTGTTTCCCTCCATTTAGTGTCCTTTTAGGCATTAATGATATAAAGTGAGGTGTATGCTTTACAATACACCCCCACAAGTTTAATAAAGTCAACAAAAGTCCATTGTGTTTTTTGGCCACTACTACTTGTAAATACATATCTCACAAATGTGATAAGATGCTTTATAGCTTTACATTTATTCTCTAATTTCAGAGTTGCTGGTCTCTTTCCTGTTCACTTCTGTCTCCCAGTACCAAAGTCTGGTTCAAGGTACTGCTGATTCTTCTAGTAAACTCTGGTGCTTTCTTTCTGTGTCTAAGCATTTTTTTCTTTGAAACATTGGAAAAGGTTTCACTGGCAAAGTCTCTCCCTGAAACTTACCATCAAAACAATGAGGAACAGTATCCCCTTCTGCTTTGCTGACTCATGTTTTTTTGGATAAACTTTTGTATTTACTCCTTAGCCTGTTCTCCATCATAAAATGATCCTTCAGGGAAAAAAAAAAACTTTCAAGTTGCTATAGCCAGCTGTCTTCAGTCTCATACCTGCCTGTCAGCATTCAATGATTGCTGGAATAAATTTGCTTCTCTTCTGCCTGGTGTACAGTGGATAATCATTTTCTACAAACACTCTGCTACCTCCAGTTTTTAATACTTTTCCCTTCTGCCACAGATTGGTCAGGATCAGCTCTTGCTGTTGTCATGATTGCATCTTTACTAATACAAGTCTCTGCTGCTTTCTCATTGCCAGGCTTGGAGCATACACTTGATGTGCCCCATCAATTAATAAATTCTGCTGTGGAACACCAGTTCAGTTGCTTATTTGTGCTTTCATAAAAATTATTACAGTCTGTTCCTTCCAGTTTCTGTGGCACAGCAGGAAATCTCAGGTTTTCTCTGTGCCCTCTATCTTCTAACTCTGTTTTTTTAAATGTTTCTTCCAGAGAAACCTCATTGAGCCAAATGTTTCTTTTCAACCTCTGTTTTTTGTAGTTTTATTTGTTTAGCTGAATTGCTAGTTAAACCTGCTTCTATTTTTTCCAGCTCTTTCTTGTTTGATATATTCTTTCAGTGTTTCATTTATTTTAATACCCTCCGAGTACATTTTGTAAGTTTCTGAGCCCCTCAGACCTTTCTGCATTGGAGGCAAGTCCTCTAGCTTATCAGTGGGAGTGGTAGGCATTAGGTAGCCTATCAACCACAAGAGGAGTGGTTTCTGGCCCAGAAATTGTAGTTTATTGGCCGTTTGGGCAGTTTTTCCATCTCTTTCAACTTTCTGGTCTAAAAGCTCATGTTTATGTGGGTCTGCACTTGTTTAAGCGCCATGGATCCAGTTTTGGAATTCTGCAGACTACAACAGCAGCAAGAAGGAGAAAAGAAATACTCTTAGTGCCTCCATTTTGACTTTTTCATAATTTACTGCTCTCTGCACTTGTTTTTGTCATTTTTTTTAATTTATCTGCATTTATTTAAACTGTAATTGCCTTAATATTGCTACACACTCAAGTGTGCTAGCTTGTACTGCATTTAAAGTGTTTTTGCTACTAACTTTTTTTTTTTTTTTGCAGAAAAGTTCTAAGCTTATTTCCCGCCTTTCCTGTAACTAGTCTAGTCCAGATACAGATTTGCTGTATCCAGGACTGTTTTGTACGTTTCTGGCCCCCTAGACCTTTCTGTGTTGGAGGAAGGCCTTCTAGCTCATCAGTGGGAATGGTAAGCACTAGGTAGCCTATCTACCACAAGAGGAGTGGTTTCTGGTCCAGAAATTGTAGTTTACTGGCTGTTTGGGCATTTTTTCCATCCCTTTCAATTTTCTGGATTAAAAGCCTGTGTTTGCGCACCGTGCAGCGGTGCTCGGCTGAGGTAAACTATTACCGGTGCCAGAAAGTTTGCGCTTCGATTTTCCCCTTAGAACGAGCTTGTTCTTTTACTTCTTGCACGTCAATTAGCGTAATTGGCTAGCACTTTAACATGCTTTTATAGCATTTATTGTAACACACTTTGGTGCTATCAGCACTAGATGTTCCTATGCAGTAACAGCACCAATACTATTAGTTATAACCACCCCCTCCTGGTATGATTGTAGGGCAATTTCCTGTGCTTTCTCTCCTGCTAACCTGGTGCACTTGGACATTCTCAGACAGTGTGGCAATTGTCTAATGTACACAGACAACCCTCTCCGCTTATCTCCCAACACTCATACCTGTGAGAGATGCACTTAAATCACCAAAATGGGAGCAGTGCATGCTCCAACCAAGACTGGATTAGCTGGTCAAGAGGAGAAGGTCAACACCTGCAACTCACTACATAGAACACACAGCCCTCCAAAACACCAACCATCACAACCCACAAACACAAACCATCCACCCACCTTCGCAGAGGCTCTTAATAAAAACACTTTGCCCAATGTACTAATCATAGGAGACTCAATTGTAAGGCACACTGATGTCCCACTCACTAGATTGAACAAGGAGAAGGTGACAGTTGTCTATCAGGTGCCAGGATCTGCCATATAACACATGCACTCAGGTCACTCCACAACAAGTACAGATATGACTCCGTCATTGTCCACGTGGGTGTGAATGACCTGAGATGTACCTCCCTGGACTACATGAAAAGAGATGTGATGGAACTCTCGGATTATGTGGCACAGGCAGGTATGACCCTAGCCCTGAGCAGTATTCTACCATCACCCAGAATGATACCACAGTACAAGCAGAAAATGATGGACTTCAACAATTGGCTAAGTTTTTGTTGTCATTGTAAAGGGATCCAGTAACTGTCTGTTTGCCTGGGATGACATGATCGACAGACCTCGATGCTTTGCCAGAGACTGCCTGCATCTGTCACCCCTGGGATTCTGGGTACAGGCTAAGGCTCTTGCCACCCCTATAGTGCCTTTTTCAGGCAGAGTTCCAAAGACCAAAATTCCACTAACAGCTACAAACAAATGCAATCTGATGCTGCTCAATCCTAGAAGTCTAAATCTTAAGATGCACTCACTCAAAGCTCTCCTCAAAATGGACAATGTCGACATCTGTGCTGTAACACAGACCTGGTTTAAAGAAGCAGAAAGCACCCCTGCGCTCCCAGGCTACAACTCGTCCCATACCTTTCAGCCCCAGAATGCGGCCGGAAGCTCCAAAGGCAGTGATGTTTCCATATTCTTAAAGGATATGCACACTTCTAGACTGGTAGCCCAGCATAATGGATCCGAGATACTTCAGGTACAACTAACACTGGATAAGATGGTGATACAAGTCATAGCCTGCTACAGAACCCCAAATATATCCCTAGACTCACACGCCAACTTCCTAAGCACCCTGGAATCTATCAAGGTCCAACCCAATACTCTCATACTGGGTGACTTCAACTACCCTTCATTCAACTGGGAAAACTATTCACGTACCAATGTACAGGCCCGTTTTCTGGAATTTATCAATTCCAATGCCCTGGACCAGCTCATTCTGACCCCCACTAGAGGAAGCAACATCCTCGACCTGGTTATCACCAAACATGGGAGACCGTTGTTCCACATCTACAGTCAGTTCCTCCCTGGTTAAATCTGACCACAAAGTGATCACCATCTCACCTACACCCCCTGCTAAGGTGACCACCTGAAAACCTTCTCTAAAGCCGACTTTGGGCTCCTAAAAGCAGAGGTGGCTAACTTCTCTGCACCCCATGCCAATGGAAAATAGCTGCATGACTATCGAATCATACACCAATGCACTGTACGAGCATGTACACAAATGCATGGACCTTGCCATACCAAACAGAACTAAGACGCTTTCCTCCAAAAAAGGAAGCCAATATGGTGGCCTCCCAGCCATCAATAAACTCTACAACAGAAGGAAGAAACTGTTGCAGAAGAAAATGAAGTCACAAGACTGGAAAACCTCCCTTATCAGTCTCAACAAAAAGCAGAGATCCCACCCATGAGAACAATTGTAGCAGGCCATGACTGGTGCACTGAAGCCTCTATCAATTTATTTAGAGAATAATTTGCACACAGTGTTAGATACATGTCATACTGTTTTGAAAGATTCAAAGTCCTTCCTTGAAAGACTTCACACCAGATTGTTAACTATTAATAATGATTATACACCAGATTGTTAACTATTAATAATGATTATATTTTTGTTACACTTGATATAGAATCACTTTTTACATGCATTCCTAATGATCTAGGTATTGATATGACCAGAGAATTTTTAACTGTCAATAATTGTTTTAACCTAATAAAATAATGTTAATATGTGCACTTTTAGAAATTGTCCTTGAAAATAATATATATCTACAAAAAGTTGGCGTAGCAATGGGCACAGCTTGTGCCAACACGTACGCCAACCTTGTTTTAGCACACTGGGAACATGCACATATCCTAACACCGACCAATCAATATTTTGAGTATATTCTTTGGTATGTGCGTTTTGTAGATTACATTTTTTTGTTATGGAAGGGAGATCTAGAAGATCTAGAGCATTTTGTTACAAAGCTAGCAGTCATTATCAACTCCCCAAGTGATGCAGATAATCCTACAAAGGGGCCTCTCTGAGACCAATGACTGGTGTCGGAACCATGGCCTGAAGCTTAACACCAAAAATGCATCATCACCCCCTTTGGAAAAAACTCAGTTCTCACAAATTACCATGTTGATGGGAGTCCACTGAACACTGAAGGGGCCCATAAGAGATCTGGGTACCCAGGTCGACAGCCACTTCACCTTTGACCACCAGACTGCCACAGTGGTCATAAAGTCCTTCTACGTGGCACATCTTATAAGCAAAGGTTTCACATCCAGGAAAAGAGAGGTCATCATCCCTCTCTAGTCATCCCTCATTAGACCAGTCTTCAAATATAACGCCCCATTTGGCATGTACCTGACCAGACACCTACAACAGCTGGAGGGGCCACAAAAGTACCTCACAAAAAAGAATCCTAGGCCTTAAACACATGTCCTACATGATCAGACTCAAGAAACTTCAGCTGTTCTCAGTCTCTTATCATCTGCTTAGAGGTGATCTCTACTTGACTTACAAAGCCATGTCCGACCCAGCCCTACTTTAAATGCTACACCTAAAGAAATCCCAATCCCCCCCACGCCACATGCTCCAGAGATCACAACCTCATTACCACAATTAACAGAACATGCTGGAGGGACAGGCTCATCTCCCAAAGACTGCCCATACTCTGGAATAAGCTTCCCATTCATGTCTTCCCATTCATGTCAAGCTGAGCACCTCACTGGCCCTCTTCAAGAGAGATCTTGACGAGTGGATGGGTAACAAAGTTCACTCCAGGGATCATTCCAGTTGCACTACTGGATATGGGCACTGTGAACTAACATCAGATGTTACGGTGCCTGGGCAGTTTTTTTTGGGCTAGGCTTGTAAAGGCTCCAGGGCCATTAGCCTAGTACACACCTATAACTTATCTCATTACAGCCGAGTGATGTCTACAGGCATTTCTGCAGTTACCTCCTACTGCTCCTCTAGGCGTCAAATATTGCCTGTTCATATTTGCATTAATAAATCCAAAACCATGCTACACACAAGGTATCAGAATATTTTATCTTGAAGCATATATGATGGCAAACACAACTGTATTGAAATATGACCTCTGTTAATAAGTACTTGTTAGAACTGTAAGGTGATAAATTCATTTTTTAAAGGCTGAAGCCACACCCACTGGGAGTTAAAGGTATACACTCAAAACAGCTCTGCTGGAGGGAATGAGTTTTTAATATGCCATATGGATACAATAAGAAAATCATAACCTCATCAACACAAGTCATAACTACCTCAATTAAATGCTGTAGTCTGATCACAAATGTTGCTGTTATAAGGAGGCCCTGGTTCATAACCATATCTGAAATATCTGTCGTAGGGGACTGATCAGTACAGATATCACTATATCATTTCTCCTGAAAATAGAAGTTATGTTCTTACCATAACGTTCCATGTTAGTTGTCTTCTTCTCGCCTTCTTCTTGCTGGATGGGTTCGGAGCCGACCTCGGCCCGACTGCCACTCTAAAAGCTCGAGAGTTGGTTCCACCGGCTCGAGGCTCCCCTTATATCCCACAATGCTAGGCGAGAGTTACCTCAGATCTCGTTTGTAAGCTAACCCAGCTTATATCAATAACAGTATAACTGTAAAACAGAATCCACCTCTAACAGCAGGAAGAAAAGGGGTGACCTATATCCTGAAACAAGAAATATGCATAATAGCATATGACTAAGAAAGAGGTGGTAGAAAGAGAGGTCACGATCACAACTCCTCTAGGTCTGTCCAGGCCAGGGGAAGGAGGGTGGGACGAAGAAGAAGAGAAGAAGACAACTAACATGGAACGTTATGGTAAGAACATAACTTCTATATGTTAAGTTGTCTATCTCGCCTTCATTCTTGCTGGATGGGACCGTCCCTAGCACCTTGTCCCGGTGGCCTAACGGAACAGACTCCTGAGAACAGTGGAACCAAAATTAGCTCTATGCCTAGAAGCTAAATCCAACTTATAATGGGAAATAAAAGTGTGAGGAGTAGCCCAAGTAGCCGCTGCACAAATGGTGTCAATAGGCAGTCTGTCTTGGAAGGCTAGAGAAGTAGCCAAAGCTCTGGTGGAATGGGCTTTAGGTTTATTAGGCAGTTTTGGTGTCTAATCTCATAAACAAGGGTAATCAGAGATGTTAGCCATCTGGATAATGATACCTTTGAAACTGGAAGTCCTTTTCTGCTTTCCGCATAGGAGACAAACAGCTGATCAGATTTTCTGAATTGTTTCGTCCTGTCCAAGTAGTACCTTAATTGACGATGAACATCCAGGCAATGTAATTTTTGTTCAGACCTATTTGAATACTCTGGGAAAAAGACAGGGAGGTCAATGCTTTGGTTTAGATTTGATGTTGAAACCACCTTAGGCAAAAGGACGGGTTAGTTCGTAAGGAAACTCTGTCCTTATGGAACAAAAGATAAGGAGAACGACAACTGAGTGCTTGAAGTTCTGAAATTCTTCTAGCTGATGTGATAGCCACCAGAAAGAGAGTTTTCCATGATAATAACTTCAAGGAACATGAAGCTGCAGGTTCGAAAGGGGAAAGAATCAAAGAAGCAAGAACTAAATTTAGGTCCCAAGGAGAAGGAGGATTTCTTATAGGAGGTCTGAGAAGAAAAACTCCTTTCAAAAAGGCTTTGCAGAGTTTGTGGGACATTAGGGCAGATTCAGAAATACCCACATGGAAATTAGAAATAGCTGCCAATTGAACCTTAAGAGTAGATGGAGATGAACCTGCATGGAAGAGTTCAGCTAGAAAATCAAGGACTAGTTGGATGGAAGCGGTGAAAGGATCTATGTCCTTTCCTTGTGCCCAATATGAGAAGCGTTTCCACTTACTCAAATAAATCTTTCGAGTGGAAGATTTATGGGAAGCTATCAATATATCTCTAACAGAGTGAGATAATTGAGGAAGCCTGGCTACGGTTGGAACTGGAGGAACCAAGCAGTGAGGTTCAGAGAGGGGAGGGAGCGATGAAACTGACCCGACTGATGGATCAAAAAATCTGGAACTAGGTCCAGATTCCACGGTCGCTCCAAAAGAAATCGATGTAGAAAGGGGAACCACACTTGTCGAGGCCAGTAAGGAGCAATGAGGATCAATGAGGCCTTCTGAGCGATAGCTTTCTGTATTACTTGAGAGATCAGTGGGAAAGGAGGAAATGCATACAGAAGTCCCCGGGGCCAAACTTGGACTAGAGCGTCCCTGCTGGGTTGACCTGGTAAAGGGAATAGAGTGAAGTATTCTCTGCACTTGCTGTTTTGGGGAGTAGCAAAAAGATCGCAGCAAGGCTGACCCCACTTGAGAAATATCTCTCTCACTACAGAGTCTTTCAGAGACCACTCGTGAGGCATGAGAATAGCTCTGCTCAACTTGTCCGCAATGTGATTGGACTTCCCGGGGATGTGCGTTGCTATCAGAAAACGCTGAGAAGAAATCTCCCATTGCCACAGTCTGAGTGCTTCTCGACACAGGGGGTATGATCTGGTTCCGCCTTGTTTGTTGATGTACCACACTACAGACATATTGTCTGTCTGGATTGCAATCGTTCCCAAGGGAAGAGAGTCTTGAAGGGCTTGCAACGCTAAAAGCACTGCTCTCATCTCCAGAACATTTATGTGCAAGTGGCATTCGCTTGGTTGCCATGTGCCCTGGACTGTCCTGCCCTGATAATGCCCCCCCCCACCCGATCAGGGAGGCATCCGTTGTCAGAGTAGCAACCGGAGGAGGTGGAACAAATGGTCTTCCCAACAGGAGCTGGGGGGAAGACATCCACCACATGAGATGCTTTTTGCACGCTTGCGTGATCATAATGGTGTGAGACATTGGAAGTTCCTGGTATGACCATTGAGAAAAGAGCATCCACTGAAGGATCCGCATGTGGTATCTGGCCAATGGGAGGAGAGGTATGGCCGCTGCCACGATTCCCAACACCTTTAGAACTAACCTGGCTTTGGCTCTGTTGTTGTTGAGAAGAAGTGACACCGATTTTTGAATGTCTGATATCCTTTGGTCCGTTAGCGTTGCAGACATGTTTATAGTATCTAAATTTGCGCCTATGTAGGTAATAGTACGACAAGGCGACAAAACAGACTTTTCGCAATTTATTGAAATACCCAGTTTTTGACAAACGCGAAAAGTATAATCTCTGGCCATTAGAAGGAGATGCTTGGTGGGAGCTGTGAGAAGCCAGTCGTCCAAATATGGAAACACCTGGAATCCTTGTCATCTCAGGTGAGAAGCTACCACTGCCATGCATTTGGTAAACACCCGGGGGGCAGTGGTGAGACCAAAGGGCAGGGCCCTGAATTGAAAATGACTGGTTCCCAGCCTGAAGCGGAGGAATCTTCTGGAGCATCTGTTCATTTTTATGTGATAGTACGCGTCCTGAAGGTCTATAGAGCACATCCAGTTTCCTTTTCCCAATAGGGGAAGAATGGATTGCAGCGTGACCATCCGAAATCTTGTTTTCTTGACTGATCTGTTCAAGATACTGAGATCCAAAATTGGTCTCCAGTCCCCTGTTTTCTTTGGAACTAAAAAGAACCTTGAGTAGATTCCGGATCCTTGTTGGTCTGCTGACACTGTCTGAATTGCTCTTTTTGCAAGCAGTTTTGAAATTTCCAAAGCTGCTATATCCCTTTGAGCGGGTGGAACATCTGGAAGGGATTTTTTTTGACTGATTTGGAAAACGAAGAAAGGGGATAGAATAACCTTCGGAAATGATGGACTGTACCCATTTGTCTTGAGTCAGGGATAGCCAGGCTTCTGGGTACAGTGACAATCTTCCCCGACTGCCTCCGAAGATGGGCAGTCGGGCAACACCTCAGGGATGCTGAAAGGGCTTGTCAGGAAAGGCTTCCCGATTGCCCTGGTTCTGCGGACCCCCTGCCCCTAGGGCGACGTCTACCATTGTTATTCCCACCTCTGCCTCTGGTAGGAAAACGACTCTGTGCGTCAGGCGAAGTCCCTTGAGATTGTTTACGGAACCACATCTTTCCACCCTTCTGGCCTTTGGGGTAAGGCCTAGAAGGAGTCGAAAAACGGACTCCAATGGCAGAAAGGGTCTTGCCATCAGTCTCGCACCTAGTCAGGGTTTCTTTCACTTGAGGACCAAAAAGAGATGATCCATCAAAAGGGGAGTTCGTGAAAGACGTCTTGAAAGGTTCCGCAAAGTTGCATAGCCGCATCCAGGCGTGCCTACGTAAGGCTACCCCTGTTCCTGCGGCTCTGCTCGCTCCATCGGCCGCATAAGAGAGGAGGCGCATGGAGGAGTTGGAAATGGAATTAAGGATAGCCAGCTGCGTGTTCATTTTCTCTTGGAAACCCGCAGCTGTAGGGTCCTTCAACATTTCACTCGCTTCCTTGACCAAGTCCCTTTGAAGACGAGTGAAATGGCACAGGTAATTCAGCGAACGCATGGTAAATGTCGCTGAGGAGAACATCCGCTTCCCTACCTATCCATGGACCTAGATTCCTTGTTAGGAGGATGGACAGGCACTGAAGGATCAGCCAGTTCCTTCTTTGTGGCGGCAGCTACCACCATAGCATCCACAGAAACTCCTTTTGATAAAAATTGCTTGTCTGATGGAGCTGTGATGAATTTGGAGGGTCTCCTGGGAGTGGGGTCCACTGAATCAGGAGCCGTCCATGCCTTCTTAGCAACCACCTGCATGAGGGGGTCGAAGGGGGGGGACACCCAGGAGGTGGAAGGACGAGAGCCAAATGCCTCAAGATACACAGATTCGTCCTCCGAAGGGTTGAGGGCTGGCCAATTTCCCCTCTGTTTAAGGATCTCCAGAATGTCTGCAAATGAGACATCTTCAGAAGGGGAACGGGGGGAACCCTCAGAATCATCCAGATCTGTGTCCGACGTGATAGACTCAGGTGAGTCAATATGCTTCCTCTTGCACTTCCTCTTCCGAGGGGGCTCTTCTGCCAAATCAGGAGAGGCCTCGGAAGAGGATGAAATCCCCAAAGGGGGCTCCTGAGGAGCTGGCTCTCTGCGGTCCGGGATGAGGGAGTGAGTCGACTTACCCTGAGGCAGCATAGAGGGAAGGGCTGACGGAGCCGACTGTGGAGTAGAGCCAGGCTCTAACACACTCCGCATGACCTCGAAAGCACCCCTGTCAGGCAGAGCCAGAGGTCCCCGCCCGAGGAGCTAAGGACCCCCTCGGCACCGACAGTGATGGCTCGAGGCCGATGTCGGAGCCGAACTCACCAGCGCCAAGCACCGAGAGGGAGAGGGGTCGGACAAGGGTCCGATGCCACTCACCCCTCGAGCCGACGAGGGAGGTCCGGCGCCGAGATTCCTCCACAGAAGAAAGCGGAGCCGGCACGGAGCCGAAGACAATTGTCTCGGCTCGGTGACCACAGTCTCGGTTCCGACGACCCGGCTCGAACTCAAAAGAGTCGAAGGAGGAAAGAGTTGATGGACCGGGGCAGGCACCGACTGATGAGTCGGGCTCTGAAGCATCTGGGCTAGTGCCTCGGACTTAAGTAGTCGACTCACCACCCTCTGAAGGTCATGATCGGAAAGCCTCGATGACCTAGAGGAATGAGACCTTTGGCTCCGTTCAGACAGCAGGGGAGATCCTGGAGCCGAATGAACGGAGCCAAGAGAAGGTGACCTAGATCTCTTTCTGGTTGTCGGCTCCGAAGATCTTGTCGGAGCCGACACGGGTACCTCGATAACCTCGGCTCCGGCCGGAGCCGAGGAAGCCACAGAAAAAATAGGGTCGGGGATAAAGAACTATATCCTACACTAATTTGGGAAGAATTAAAGTTAAAAGGGGAAAAAAAGAGTAACTTTTTGTATAAAAAGCTAACACTCACCAGGAACCGGTAGAAGCAACCAACCTCGAAGCTGTAGCGGCAAACGAGATCTGAGGTAACTCTCGCCTAGCATTGTGGGATATAAGGGGAGCCTCGAGCCGGTGGAACCAACTCTCGAGCTTTTAGAGTGGCCGAGTTGGAGCCGAGGTCGGCTCCGAACCCATCCAGCAAGAATGAAGGCGAGATAGACAACTTAACATCATGCATTTTAGTGTAACTTTCTTCCTCTTCCAGCTGATGATCTACTCTAATTTTCTGAGTTCAGGGAAGTGCTATACACTTCCCAATATTAAACCTTCAAAACCACTTCTTAAACTACACTGTCTCATTAGGTTCCTTTGAAGGTTTCCCTCCCTCACTTCCACTAACCCTTCTATCTTGGTGTTATATATAAAGAAAAAAGAAAAGAAAAAGCTTTGCCACTTCTCAGTAGTAACATAAATATTACTTCACTTCTCTCCTGAAAGAGAGGCCAGTAGCCTAGTGGGCTAACCCCATCAACAAAAGGATCCATTAAAAAAGTAAGTTAGAAATCTACGTCGATGTCTAACACAGAGATGGCAATGAGGAATAGTCCCAGGACTGACCCACATGACATCCTACTGCTTTCTGCTAACTACCTTTCAGTTCCTGATAGCAAGCCATCCTTCACCCTATTTAGTCAACTTTTCTCCAATTCCAAGCTCCTTCAGTTTCCCTGTCACTCTTCTGAGAAGGATTGATTCACATTTACAAAAATGAAGGTATACAGCATAATATAGTCCAAGATACCTTTTATAAGTTCCAGCATAATTAAGTCATAAAACT
Source organism: Protopterus annectens (assembly GCF_019279795.1). Lineage (NCBI taxonomy): Eukaryota > Metazoa > Chordata > Ceratodontiformes > Protopteridae > Protopterus > Protopterus annectens. Next base: position 176,775,601 of record NC_056743.1, read on the forward strand.
CAATCAAGCAGGACTGGCATGTCCTATTTTCCTCAAACAATGCTGGTACTTATTCTGCAGGCTATAGTTCTAAACAAACCAGCCTTTCCCTCAGTATTTTCATGACTTTCCCTCTTTCCCTAAAACAAAGGGCAAGTTTATTTTTCTTTTATTTCTCAGGACAGCTGTAGATTCCCTCCTTATGCAGTGGTAACATGGCATCCATTTTAGTTACCCAGAATTTCACCACTGCCGAGATATCACTTGCAGAGTTCTGCCAGGGGATCTGTCAGTACAGCTGCAAGTCTTCTTTTGCATTCGGAGATGAGTGACAGAAATAGAAAGTGATGGGGAACACAAAGTTGGCAAAAGCAATCTGTCGTAAAGAAGTGTATTACTGCATGCAATGTCACAGGGATTGGTTCTGAGCCTAGTTAAGTTTCATCTGTGTACACATAGAAATTTCAGATAGCATAGAAACACTACTGATATCTGAGCAGAAAGCACAGAGATAGGGGTAGAAGTCAGAGATGAGTGAGAGTTAAACTAGCGGGATCTGCTGAGACAAGTTAGGAAGACAGGCAGTTCAATGGCAATTGAGGTTTTACGCAGATAAAGTGTAAATGACATACTTGGAGTATCAACCAGGTAGTTGCTCACAAAGGAATTAGTTGTGAGAAGTACCCTCTGTAACAACTAGCTGAAGTGTGAAGACATTAGTCTCATGTAATAACAAATAGCTGAAGTGCAAGGATACCAGTCTCATGTTGATACACTCATACACATTAAGAAACTGTTGAACACCTGAAGGAATTTCAGACACCACTTCCTGCAATCCTCAGAGTACAGCTTTTTTGCAAGGTGGCAACCCTCTTCTGCACCTGCCATTTGGAGGACCCCCCCTCCCCCCCCGCCAAAACGTATAAACACCTTCTCTGGGGTCAAGCAGCAGTGGAGAAAAGGGACAACTCATTTATCACCAAAAGGGATTTATGCAAAACTCTTCTTTCAGGATTGCCACTTGCTTAATGTTCTGTCAACTGCTTGATAGTTTCTCCCAAAAATCAGCAGTGATGGTTATTAAGATACTGAGTGAATGCCTAAGTGAGGATTTTTTTCAGGAGATGGGAAGGCCACTTTCTACTTTAAATGACTATGGTAATGTTACTTACCCTCAAGAACAATGTGCAGTCTGGAGGGGGTTATTCAAAGAGGAAAAGGGCTATACAAACTGTGAATGAGATGTTAGCTGTGCTGACCTGAGCCCCTAAGTGCTTTATCAATAAGTACTATGTAAAGCAAATGAAATTCAAACAAGCAAATGTAAAATTGTTGTCTTGATATGAGGATAGTTTTAAGGGATAGTTTTGTTCTCAGAGAAAGGGTGTGGACAGAGGGGATATTACCCAGCTATATATAATTCCAAGAGGGAAAATGCAGGAAGCAGGAGGGAAGAAAAAGGATAAGGCTGCAAGGAGGGATCATATACGGCAAGCAGTGTCATAAGAATTCAAAGTAAGCATGATAAAGTACAGAGTATGTAATGGATGAGTGAAACAAACTTCAAAAGAAACACTGGGGCATGGGTTGCCAGATTTTCATGCAGGCATAGAACAGGTGAAGAACGGTCAAAAAAGGCCAAAAGCTGCAATGAGCTGCCACAAAAAATAGAAAAGACTAGACATACAAGTTATCTCGTGTTGACTCTTCATATTTTCATAAATTATTACAGTAAAAAATGTTATCTTAGCATTAAACCACTTATTCAGTACTAACTATAGTTGTGTTTTATACCCTTTCAACCAAGCATCACTATACCCAAGCTCTCAGAAAAGGACACCATAAAAATCAGGTAAGTACCTGATATCACAATAATGTTGTCACACTTTTAGAAGACTTAACACTACGACTTAAATAAATATAATGCAATAAAAAAATAATCCTAAGTAATAAATACATGCACTATTGGATTCTTCCAGGAGGATCAGATGATACACAAAAATGGGAATGGTACTTTACTGACCTTTCAGAGCAGAGCAGTGTTTTTTGATTGCAGCTGGTGTTAAATGTAAAAAGTTTGGAATCTGTAAACAAACAAAATTTTAGAATGATTCACAGCTTCAAGGCAGTGTATTTGCATTTCTCTACTGTTGAGGTCTAACTCATGAAAGCAGTATGAAAAAATCATGTTAGAATGTAAGTGCTACTATTTCTGTACAAAGGGATATCACAACAGCTAAGAACTGCTGCAAAGCAATTATCTTATGGTTCACTAATCAATTGAAAGTCTACAACTGAATAAAAGATCTTGGAAGAAAATAAGGACTTGCTGGCCCACCTTACTTGTTTTATTCAAAATTTTACTCCAACTGAGAAAGAAGCCCTTTTTCTGGGGAGATGCCAAGTAACAATAACCATACAAAATGCAGCTGTTTACATAGAGTAAAAAAGGAAACTTATCTATGAGTATAGCTATGTGCCTCAAATACTATAAGAAAAAAAAAATGACCTCCTTGGATTGCTAACAGTACGTGGTCAAACAATGTCTAAACTGTAAGGAGATTTACAGTTACTATAATTATTTATGGACTGCAGATATTTACAGTGGATATTTTTAAAAACTACCTTGGAAGGAGAAATTCTGATGACTTTTGGTAGTTTATTCCAAAAATGGCGATAAAATTAATAAAGACCTCATCATCAACCTAATTGTAAACAGGTGACAAAGTTAATAATGAAGTATCTGTGGATCTTTTACAGGGGTATACAATGGCAGAATTGAGAACAGCAACCATTAGTAAGTTAGCTTATTCTGGAAGTAAAGCCTAGCTTGAGTATCTTGCAGTAGTACACATTTGGTAGAAGTTCTAAGCTTGGCAGTTATTGCAGAGGATTTAAGGCTATGAGATGTTACAAGCTTTATCTTGTAGTCCTAGGTCTGAAAACCTCAGCAACCTTTTTGCCTACTATACGACTCTTGACAAGTTCCAGGTCTCTGCTAAAAAGGGCTTTAACTACCTGTTTAATAAAAATAAAAAAGTAATGAAACTCTGTTATAAACAGATGCAAGCTTGTCCCCCTCAGAATGGTGTAATACAGTGAGGACAGTACCACTGAAAGTTAGTACTATGGTCAGGGGGTTAAGGAGTCTCTTAGTCGATACATTAGTCCCAGTTTCATGTGGGATTTTTTTGACTGTTACTGACACTTGCTCAAAATAGGTCAGTGTCCTAACAAACAGAAATTTCAAGTACTTAAGAGTATTCCCTTGCTCAGGCAGAATCCTGGTTCCGCAGTAAAGTGTTCATCTTTTGAGAGCTGAAGAACCATAGTTCCAGTGGCTGAAAAATGTTTTGTACTTTGCTGGCCGACTGTGATATACCAGTACATGAACACAGGATTGTAACAAAACAGACACACTGCATAAAGGGCAGGCTGCCAAAATATTGCCACATATCACTGGCAAACATGGTTAATAACAGTGATCCATGGACTGCACATCACTATTTTTGGTTCTGTTAAGATATTTTTTGTAACATTTATCTTTTTTTTTTATTTTGTCTCACCACTAATGTCTTCCTTCAGCTGCATTCTTGGATCTTCCACAGTCTAAACCTGAGGCACCTTACTAGTTTACCACCCCTATCACAAATAAGGGTCCTGCAAGAAGAGACATACTTGTGGAAGATTCAGGGAGTGGGCGGGCAGGAAATTAGGGCTACCTTATATGGTGCCATCCTGACAGCAGAAAGAGGCTTTTATATATGCCTGAACCACAGGTGTCACTTGATAACCAGTGTGCAACAATGTCAATATACAGCTTGTCCACAGACATCTACAGGTGTGTTCTACTGCTTTCACTACAGGATTACAGCAGCCTGTCCTCTGCTGTGGCCTATGGTCCTGATCAGAAGATCCTATATACCAATGCATCTTCCTGAGATTCACGCAGATGCAGAGCCCTAGGTGAAGTCAGATCTATTTAACTTAAAACATGGTCTTTTACTGTGTTATACACTACCTGCAGAAAAAAATTAATGCAACTTTGGCCCCGTTTACATAAGCAAATATGTCTGACTTTTAACAGACAAGTGCAAACCACTGACATTAAAGAAAATGAGCAGAAGGACTGCAGTATCAAGGTGAATCATCAAATGATTTACTATTAATGGAAGAAATGAGACAATCTAACAAATACCCAAGGTCAAATCTGTTAATCCACTTATTGGCACTGGCTTTTAAAATTTACCAGGAAAATAAGGAAGGAATTCTGCTAATAATTTCCCTTAGACTAGAAACAAAAATACATCAAAAATGTGGACAGCATGACAATTTTATACAACTCCAATGACATAAAACTGAGAACCAATTTTAACCATGTACAGAACTACATACAAAGTTAAGAGAAAAATCACTAAAGAAAGCTATCCACAGAATGCCAAGTCATAATAACAACTTAGAAATTTATTCTGACTCCCTTTCAAGAAGAAATCCTACTCTGTTCAGAAGGAAGGGCATTGTTGGGAGGTGTGCGCTCCTCATAATTGTAATAAAAATAACAGTGGAAAGATATCATGGAATACCAAACTTCCCTAATACTTAAGAGGTTTTCTGACACCTAAAAGCTTGAAAAAAATACACAATTGGAGGTAAGCACTCCCTATCTTGGAGAATAAAGTCCTGATTACAACCAGGGCAATTTCTGTTCAATGAATGTCACTGGCACTGGAGGAACTGGCAAGGGAAAGACAAGAATGAAAAAGTAATGCTTGTATGTCAATCCCAGGGGAAAATGATGGGCAAGCATGTCCACGATACATATTCTAAGGTCAAGCATATTTTTATCAACCAGAGGAGAATTTGAACTGAGGGACTTTATCTGGGAGGGAAAGGGAGCAAAGGGCAAGTGGGATAAGTTGATCCTTCCAAAAGAACAAGATGGCTTAGCATTACTTGATTTAAAGGGATATTTTACAGCTACACAGTTAAGGCTCATATACACACCACAATCAGAAAGATGAATTCAAAGTGGAAAGGGATAATGATGAAGCAGGGGGAAGTTCAAAAATGGGAGAGAGTGGGATTTTGAATGCAGATTCTTAAGGAGAATAACAACAGCCACACAACATATTACACTCATAAAGTAGCAGAGTGTACTCCGACAACTACGCCAACACAAGAACGAAGAAAGGATATTTTGCTTTAGGGAGACTGCAATTAAGGTACAGAGAGCAGGCACGAGGGTGCTGGAATTTACTGCAGAAAACTGGCAAAAGAACTGAGATATTGGGAGCAAACAGCTAGAGAGGAAAAGGTAATAGAATGAGACAAGACCAAGAAGACACTTGGACTGTGGGCTAAAAACTGCCTTCCCTATAAGGGATTGATATCAGAGTATAAGCAAAGAGAAAAGGATTGGGGAATCCTAAGTGAAAGAACCGCTCTGGTAGAGTTTTAGTTGAATCTAGAACAGAAGCTGCTGTTAAAAATTAATTAGTAGTACATATAAAATATTGCATGATAACTACAGGAATCAATCAGAAGAGGTTAATAAAGGTTGGGAAGAGAGACTGGATAAGCAATTCACTAGAAAACAATGTAAGGAAATATGTAACAAAGTTGAGAAGATTTAGGATTTTTACTTGGAAGTATTTGTATAGGTATTTTTATACTCCAAGTAGTCTCCAAAGAATTCTTCCTCAGCTAGACGGTAAATGTTGCAGGTGTGATGGGAAAGAAAGAGGTAACTGGGAACATAAGTTTTGAAGTGCAATGAACTAGTAGATTTTAAAAAATCCCTACACAGTACTCTTCAGAAATACTGGATGAGCATTATTATTATTTTTTTTTTTTAGCTGGGATACAGGATCCAATTTGCCTAGACAGAGAGGCATTGTAATCATAAGTTTAATTCTGGTGGCTGCGAAAAAAACAATTACTAGAAAATGGAAATCAATGTCTAAATCAGCTGTATTTGAAGTAGCAAATATTGTAACAGAAATAAAATAAATGGAAGTGGGATCTTTAGAAAAGGATTGGAGCAAATTACACAGTAAAAATGGAAATTGTAGGAAGAATACTTGCAGAATAATGTTTTGGAGGAGGTGTGAGGTGAGGTTTAAGGGAATGCAGAAATTTAGCTATTTATTTATGTAATGCTGGGTTGATACGTGTAAAAAAAGAATGTATGTGATGCATAATGTTTATAAGTGTGAACATGTTAACATGGTTTGTTTTCTTTTATATAAATGCCCATGTCTATAAATGCCCATGTCTTAAGTGATTTAATATATGTGTTAAAATAAAACAATAAAGCATATAAAGTAGAAGCAAATATAATCCTGCTATATATTCTAACTACAACTACATGCAAGAATAGGGGAACGATGGATGGGTGCAGCTACTGCAGCAGTGAGGAATCTGAACATCTACAGTATGGGTCAGTGCAACGTACACAACTGTACAATGTTCCTCATGAAAACTATGTGCAGCATTCGAAAAAACCAATAATCCTCCAAAAGCGAATACCGGAGAGCCAAGAGAAACACCAACAACCACGAAAATGTAAATCCAGTTAGTTTATTGTGACAAGACTAACAACAAACTGCAGCAGCAACTCATTAACGCTTTTCCACTCCAAAAATACGCGTTTTCGTCCCTTGTAATAGGACTTCCTCAGATAACATTAATTAAAAATCTTCGTCATTAAATACATTAGTTCCAAATCAATTAACCAATAAAATCACTTATACTCTATTCAAATGGGCCTATCTGGTCCTTTTAAACATCATTAATATTCATGTTTCATTAAATATTCATGATACCATCTTGATAAACGTGAACGATTCATTTTATTAATCCTTAAAAACATACTTAATTTCTGAATTCCTACTTGAATTTATTGAATTGTAATGCATTTTATATTAAAATTCTATAGAATAATAGGAAGAAACTAAATGTAATGAAATCAGTATTTACTGAAAATGGAATTAGGGCCCCATCTAGTGTATAAACCATATTACTGCATTACTAAAAAACTTATTTATTTAAATACATAATTTATATATTGCAACCTTTATATTAAATATATAATTAATGCCCACTAAAAATTAGTCATTAAAAATTGATGTTTTTTTTTTGAAAAAGAGAGGAAATTGATAAAAAAATTGAAAAAATTAAGAAAATTAAAAATTAAAAATGTTAAGACCATTAGCTACTTGTACCACATAAATCATTAAATAAAAACTACTTCAAGGTTAAAAAACGTCATATCTTGTTAGCTCTTAACTTTAATAGTGGTCCAATGGAAAGAAATTCATTGAGTCCAGGTTTCCTACCAGCATCAAGGTTGACCTGCCACCATAATTCCCTACTTTCTAGAACTTCCTCCCATGGACCTCCTCTAATGTCGGGTTTTATTTGTTCTATTACAAAGAATAAAAAACTACCTCCACTACAATTTCTAAAGTGCTTAAACAGTGCGTTTGTTTCTCTTGCTTTAGTAATGTCATACATATACTCATAGATTCGCTTTTTTAAACCCCTTTCGGTTTTACCTATGTAAAATGATTGACATTTTTGACAAATTGCTAGGTAAACAACTCCTTGAGTGTCACAATTGGAAAAACATTTACTTCCTATTCTTCTTTTCCTACTTTCTATATATACTTCTTCCTTGTTCATAATATAGGGGCATTGTTGGCATCTTCCACATTTGAAGGTACCCATCCTTCTATTACTTACTATTCTCCTATCAAGTCCTTTTCTTTCTATCATATTTCTTAGGTTTGGTGAATTACTAAAAATGATTTTGGGTTTGATAGTCTTAATTTCTTCCATGTCAGAAAAGGATGAACATTTTTCCCATTCCCTTAATAAGATGCTTTTCATGTTTTGATTAAAGGAATTGAATTCCACCACTAGCCTTTTCTGAAATATTTCCATGGTGTTATCCAGACAATTGACCTCTTTGTCCAAATTTCTAATTTCCTCCTGTCCCTTGATGGGCTGAAACCTATCCTTTCTACCAGTTTCTACCTCCTTCCTTATGTCTCCAACAAATTCCTTAGGATAGCCCCTTTCTAGAAACATAATTTCCAACCTGTTACATTCTTCTTTAAAACCTGTCTCCCTACTTGTCATCCTGGATCCCCTTACAAACTGTCCTTTGACTATGTTTTTCTTACAGTGTAAGGGGTGGGAGCTATCGTAATGTAGGAAGGAGTTGCAATATGTCCCTTTTCTATACACTTTAGTTTCAGTTTCAAATTTGTGGTCCATCTTGTATAATTCCACATCCAAATAATTTAAAATATCTGAATTTATTACATATGTAAATTTTAAAAAAATTGTGGTGGAGCTTATATATTCAAAAAACTCCAAGAATTTATCTAGTCCCCCAGTCCAAAAAATCACTATATAGTCTAAAAACCTGTGATACATTATCCAATATTTTTTAAAATTAGAATTTATAACAAATTTTTCCTCCCACTTAGAAAGAACTATATTAGCAAACGTAGGTGCACACGCCGCTCCCATGGACACCCCAGCTCTCTGTTGGTAGTATTCACCATTAAAAATTAGAAAATTATATTTGAGTATGGTGTCCATAAGTATAACTGTAGCAATTTTTTCTTCTTGTGTCATTTTTTGATCAGAAAATATACTTTCTTCAAAATAATCCATACCATCTTTGTGCGGAATACTGGAAAAAAGGTCAATTATGTCGATAGTGACAAACATTAGATCATCTTTGTAAACCTCAGGTGTGAGTTCCCCCCAAAAATCCCAGGAGTCCTTTAAAATTATTTTGTTATTTACCCATATATGTTTAGCTTTAAAATCTGCATATTTGGCTAAAGGGACAGTTTTAGCCCCCTCCGCTGTTACTATGGGTCTAAGGGGGGGATCGTCCTGCTTCTTGTGGATTTTGGGTATACCAAACATGGTTGCTACCCTTGGATTCTTCACTTCTAAATATTTTAAGGTCTTATTATCAATTACATTTTCTAAAACCAAATCTTGTAGAATTAAATCTATTCTTTTATAAGCTACTTGCATCTCATTCTTTGAGACCACTGTATACTTATTTTCATGCTGCAAAATGGTATTCATTTTCGCTTCATATATTATCTTATCCATATTCACAATTCCCCCTCCCTTATCTGGTTTCATTATTCTCACTACCTGGTTATTCATTAAGTCGTTCAACACATAATTTTCTTTTTTATTTAAATTATATTTGTGTCCATACCTATTTCTTTCATCTACTTTTCTAACTTCTTTATCCAGTACGGCTTCAAAGTTTTTAAGTTGAGGTATTAGTGGCGGGTTAAACGTGGATCTTCTTACTAGCTCAGACCCTTCAACATTATTTCTTTTGAATTCTGCTCTTGATGCTAGAATTGTTAAGTTAATTTTCCTAACAAATAACTTTACATCTAATATAGTTCTAGTTGCATCACCTCTGTTGACTGGAATAAATTTTAAACCTTATCATTCCCACTGCTGCAGTAGCCCTTAGGCTATACAGGTTGATTACTAAAGTCTAGTCAACCAGAGAAGAAGAAGAATATGGATCCAGGAGCTCCTGGACCTAAAAAAGGAACCCAGTTTGTAATGCTTTGTAAAGGTACGTACAGTTCTCCATGCAGCTGCCTCTACAATGCTTCCAGAGTCCACCTTTTCATGTATGCCATCAAAAAAGACAAGGCTCTAGTGGATCTTGCCTCAATACTGCTTGGAATATATCTGCCATGGTGAGAATTAAAAAAAAAAAAAAAAAAAAGAAAGAAAATAGCCAAGGGAAACCACCTGGAAATTGTCTGTTAAGAAATAAATAGCTGATCAGCTTTTCTAAAGGGCTTAAGTTAATTTAGTTTTTTTGCTTACCAGAGTAGTGCATTGATTTAAATGGATCATTTGCAGGCGCACAGGCTGGGTGTATAAGATTACACAAGAAATGAACAAATGTCTACAGGTACAAGAACATGCTAAAAACATACACATACTTACAGATGCAATAATACACCACAACATTTAGTTCAAGAAACAGTTTACACAGTCAACACATGGGTGGAAAAATGGAATCATGCTTAGCAGAGCTTTTTGGATGTAGCCATAATGACTGGGGTGGCTTATGTTGCTGGGATAGTAGCATATCATTATACAGAAAGGTATGAATGCAAAAGAAGGTGTGTGTGTGTGTGTGTGTGTGTGTGTGTGTGTGACGGAACTTAATTAAATACGCTGCCCTGTGTGCCAAAACGTTATTACGAGAGTCAAATCAAGACAAAATGAAGTGTAGAAGAAAAAAATATTTCAATGTGTTGGCAACATGACAGCTTACTTAATATCTAGATGGAAACAAAAAGGATGTGAGGCTTGAAAAAATAAATTACTTTTTAAATACATTACTGGAATGCCAGTCAAAATCAAGTACAAGAAAAACAAGCAGCACTCAACTCAAACCACTTCTCCTTGCACTGCAGTTCTAATTATAATTTATATTCAGCTTTATTAAAGTACCAAGTAACATGCTGAAAGTAGCAATCTCTGTGACACCCCCACTTGTAAAAATGCTTCTTATGCAAAAAAGACCTGCTGCCTGACAACTATCTACTTGTTTCATGGGGAATACATGACCAAAGTAAAAAATGAACAGCAAACAAGAAACAAGCTCAAGATAAATTGCTTAAAGGATTACTGCACAGGTTATGGACCACACATGATAGATTGGCATTCTGTTTAGTTTATGGGTAAAGCCTGCAAAGATGACTGCAAGTCATCATAAATATAATGAGCTTCTGAAAATACTGTAATCGTGTCCTTTATTACAAATACTGTCATATGCATTTCAATACCTAAGGCTTAATACGTTATGTAAATATTCTCTGCATGGCAACAACAAAAAGGCTTTCAATGTTGGTAATTCTTTAACAGCATGCATATTAAAGCTTACTTGCATCTTACAATCTCAGACAAGCTTACCTGATGGTCATTAAAGCATTGTTACTTAAACACAGAGCAACAGGCACTGTGACAGCATGCATTTTCTGAATAAGAAGCATAAATCAACAGTATAAAAATATGACAGAAAATCAGAATATTCTGCAAAATCAAGGAAAGATGAAAAGCCACTTTTGTACTTGTGTCTACCTTGGATGGGGGAATACTCTGCACAACTGCATAACTGCTCCGTGCCTTGCTTGGACACATCTAGAGTCACTACATGGGGGAGTGGGGTGCAACAAGTATGTCACAATTTGAAATGTCTCTGGCTGACGGTGATAGCTCTGACACTCATACCTCTTAACCTCAGAGAAATAAATCTGGACAAAGCCATTCACAGAAGTGGGACAAAGACCCAAAAATAAGGACAATTTTAAATATTGCTCTTACAAACTTAGAAAGATAATAGAATAGTAGTAGATCTTGCATTAGTATGAATTTTCTGAAGAGTATGAAATCTGAAACTCAAATGTCTGTCATTATTTTCTAACTTCAATCTTTAATGATTTGCCACTAATTTGCTAGAAAACCACAATTTTATGAAAAAATGGGCTAAAAATGTGCTGCAAAAATATAAAATTGCCACACAATACAGATGAGAACCTATCAAAGAAGGGACACTTTTTTAAGATTAGTATTGTTAATTTGAGCAGGCTGTGGCGACCCCTAACCGAGAAAAGACGAAAGACACAACAACATTGTTAATTTGAGCAGCTGACAAAATAAGAGAATCTACATGGATTTCTGAAATAAAAGTAATCTATAACTCTGATCATTACAGTTATTTATAATTGTAAACACTCCATGTTTTCTTCCAAAATTGCCATTTTGCGGAGGGATTATTAGGGAGAGAGCAACATTTTCTGCCAAAATCAGGGACAGTTGAGAGGTTTGGATACTCCTAATTCTATATAGCAATTTATTTGCACGTACCTCTTAACATCTTAATGCAGTAAATCTGGACAAGGCCAAATATATTGGGGGAACATACAAACAGTATTAAAAAATGCTCTTGTATAAACTTAGACAGTTGATAGAATAACAGATCTTGCTTTAGCATGCATTTATTTGAAGGTTATGAAGTCTGAAACTCAATGTTTGTCATTATTTAGTGATTTAATTCCTAAATGGTTTGCCAGAAAACCAAAAATTTTATGAGCAATATACCAGAAATAAGAAGCAAAAATCTATTCATTCGGCAAAAATCTGGACAGTTGAGAGGTATAATTCAGCCAGGTCTGTCTGAGTTTGCTGCCCTTCCCCCTCATAAAATCATGGTCAAATGGCGCCTCTGCCCTGCAGTCATTCCAATGTCCCATTACTTGGATATTTCACCCCATTTACCATAAACACTGTAATGTGCATACTGCTTTACTTCTGCAATGATTTGGATTTCATTTGAAAGTTTTATTTTGCATTTTACAGCACAAACACTAATAGACATCCAATAAACAAAGCAATGCAGTCTCACAATGGAAATAGACTTAGCATTAAAACTCACATTCATTGAAACAGCACTGAAACCCACACTGAAAGAAAATACATTTTACCAGTGGCAGATAAAGATTAACTTTGGGCTGTTTTCAAATCATAGGTTCATAGGTGTGTACTAGGCTAATGGCCCTGGAGCCTTTACAAGCCTAGCCCATAGGATTAACCTGGCATCATGCCACCTGACCTTAGTTCCCAGTGCCTCTGTCGAGTAGAGCCACTGGAGTGATCCCCGGGATGAATTTTCTATTTCCCATCCACTCATCAAGATTTCTGTTGAAGAGGGCCAGTGAGGTGCTCTGTTAGACATGTATGAAAAGTCTATTCCATAGCATGGGCAGTCTCTGGGTTATGAACCTGTCCTCCAGCATGTTCTGTTGATTGTGGTAATGAAGTTGAGGTCTCTGGAGCATGTGGTGCCACTTGTACCACACTAGACAAAGATATTTTTAAACAAAGCAAATGGACTGACCACAACTAATATTATAGCACAATATCGCAGAAGACAGACATCTTAAACCACCAAGTAACAGAAATCACTAAAGAATTAGCAAATAGAATACAGATCAAAAATTTATAAAGCAAAAAAAAAAATTATAAAGCAACATGGGATACAACTGATAATCACAAAAGTATAATATTTCAAGGGGGGCCTGAGTTTCTAAAAGTACAAAGCCTACTACTACCTTTACAACTATGGTTTAGGGATTTTAAGTGCAGACAAGTGGCGTGGACAGGAGATAAATTATAAAAGACGTGTCACTTTAGTAAACATACCTACTCAGAATGAAGAGTGGGCTACCTGCCTAGTAATTTCTACATTTCTAACCATGACATTAGCTGCTTCCCCAAAAGGAGACCTGACTTGAAGGAAGGTTCCTGATTTTAACCCCCTAACTAAATAAGGCTGTCTCCTGGACAAAACTCTGAGACATACACATATCTATAAATGCGAACAAACGCGTTTGAAGCACAAAGCAACAGATTAGAACTTCAGCTATCATAGCATCCAAGGCCAACTCTTCCGATATAGAAGTTGCTTATAGCATCACATCACTTTGATATTAGACCACAAATAGATTTAAGGTCTAAACCTCACACATGCCACAGTATGGGATGGATGTACAGCATCCAAATTCTTCATATATCCATCTACAGAATGGATGCATCAGATATGCTTCATATATGTGACCTATCACAAATAGATACAAGCTTCACATGCTCAAAATACAGAATTATATTAAACCAAGATATACATTAACTATATTTTTTCAGCCCCATAAATTTCCTCCAAGTTAAATCTGAGCCATAGAAAATTTTCTACAAGCATCAATGTTTTTTTTTCAAAAGTGAGAGGAAAGGAGAAAAGCACACCTATATGCTAAATTATAGGCCTGATTAATTCCAAATAAGACAAGGTCATTCTCTACACAACTTTACAGCCTGCTACAGTGAGCAGGCATTAAAATAAACTCATGCCTACCTGGGATCTACGCAAGTCTTGTCCTTTACATCATCCTCAATACATTCCTTTTCCTCCACTGCTCTGATCTGGTTAATAAGATCCATTTTTGTAATTAAACTTGTTTACTGAAAATTTTAAACATTCAGAATTGTAGCTGTCACTGTACCTAGCTTATCAGCTATATCCCACCCCATTTTCCTCACTTCTGTGTACAACTGTTCAAGCCCACATCCACACTAGAAGAAAAAATTGTCTGCTCATTACTTTCAGAAAACAGCCTTTTTTCTGCATTCATCCCACACCTGTGAAACTACCAAATAGATCTTTACCTTCCACATTATCCATTGTTTTCTGTTGTCTCCCTTGATTTTCTCCATTTTAGCATTATAAAAAATGACAAGCAAAATCAACACCAATGATGAAGCACAGTATCAGAAACATCGCGTACTAAGGCTTTCCACTTCTACAAAACAAAACCCTCAAACTGAAAGTGCCTGTCAAAAGAGAAATGGTAATGTCCACTATTACAACTCCACCACCATTAGGGAGTCTACCTCAGAGTAAATGAAGGACAGGCAGCCTCCTAATGCACTTTTTAAACAAAAACACCCACATTTTACTAAAATATTAGGCTGCAAAATGTAAACCAGTCAGCAATCCCCACCCGTATACCACACAAATGTTGGACCTTGATGAGACAGGAATACATAAAAATGTAGCTTGTAGAGAGAGATCCCTTATTTTCTAGTTCTCTCCTTTTCCAAAAATATTCTAGCCTAAAATTAACTTTTTTTTTTAATCAAAAATGTACAACTCAGTTATGCTGCCCTATTGTGTGTGCACATATCTCAATGTCACCTGCCATGGTAAAACGTGAAAAGTTCTTCCCCAAGCCTCAACAGCAAACAGGCTTTGTTAAGCTGGTCAAAAAAAAAAGTCATCCATTAGAGAAGTCATAACTCAATCAAAAAAGTATTACTACCAAAACAGAGACTCAGTTAACTTATAAAGAACTACCATGCCTCTAACAGACACAAGCAACCTGGTTCATCTCCCAGGCCCCTGTTCATAAATGTTTCATCTTCCAAGACTCTGCTTACATTTATCAATGGTACCAGAACTTGTCAGAGATTTGGGATGCATGGCTGGGCTTAAAAAGGTTCTTGTGGTCATTAGTCTAGTAAACACCTATTTACCAGCAATAAACAGCATCTATGAGCCCATCACTGTAACTGCAAATCAGAAACATTTGTGCACTTCACTCTAGGGCAGATATAGTTTCCTTAGGTAGAGCAGGGGCAGTTTCACAAACTATTTGTTTACAGATGCACGCAGCTACAGTCAGGACTCAAATATTTGCAAAAAATAACAACAGCCAACAGTACTCCAAATCAGCAAGAATAAATAATGGCTGGCAAAAAGTTGCCATTTTTGTTGTGTAACTCCTCCCAAGACAGCCTAACTTAGAATTCCAAGTCAATGTATTAAAAAACCCATTCTTCTCTACTAACCTCACTGACTTTGAAACTCTACAATGATGAATATCACAGAAGAATGTGATGTCAGGAACCTAAAATCAGTCACTATCAACATACTGCCAATGCTGAAAAGACAGACAATTGCAGGAATACTGTCACAAGTGGTGTACCACAGGGCTCAGTCCTGGGCCCACTCTTGTTTGGCATCTACTTTTCCGAAGTACAAGCAAACACAGGAGGGTTATGGCTGACAAAGTTTGCAGATGACTGCAAACTGGGCGCCATAGTAGAAAACACATCTGACACAGATATCCTTCAGAAGGGTCTCACAGAAACGGATAACTGGTGCCAGAGCCATGGCCTAAAGTTAAATGCCAAAAAATGCATAGTCATACCCTTCGGGAAAAACAAGGTTACCCCTAGCTACCAAATAGGTGGCAATCCACTGAGTACAGAAGAAGTTATCAGGGACCTGGGGACCCAGGTTGATAGTAGTCTGTCATTCGACACCCATGTAGCTAAAGTAGTTAGGAAGACCTTCTACATTGCCCACCTTATCATGAAGGGATTCTCATCTAGATCAAGGAGGTCATAGTCTCCCTATACTCATCACTCATCAGACCAATGATTGAGTACAATGCCCCATTTGGAATGTATCTGACCCGACACTTGCAGCAGCTGGAGAGGCCACAAAGTTCCTCACCAAAAGGATAAAGGGTCTCAAACATCTGTCCTATGCTGCCCGACTGAAAGAACTCCAGCTCTATTCAGTCGCACGCTTGCTCAGAGGTGACCTTTGCCTAACATACAAGGCCATGTCAAACCCAGATTTGATGAATATGCTTCACCTCAAAAATCTAGATCCGTCAGAGCCACAAGGGCGGGAGACGTAAACCTCGACACGGCTATTAATAGGACGTGCTGGAGGGATAGATTCATCACCCAAAGACTCCCTATGCTGTGGAATAAAATCCCGGTATATGTGAGGCAGAGCACCTCGCTGGCCTTGTTCAAGAGAAATCTTGACCAATGGATGGGAGATCGCAGATATACCCCAGGGATTACCTCAGTGTCACTGCTCAACAGAGGCACAGCAAAATAATGGGTATAGTTCCCCATACTAAAGGGGTGGCGTAAGCCACAAAACTATGGGCTAGGCTTGCTGCTCAACAAACCCAGTTTTTCAGAAAGTTACTCTTTGTAGAAGTGTTTTTTCCACAGCATTCTAGAACCCATTTTCTACTTCGAGCATATATACAATAAACCACCTAGCATATCTCTATGATTCAAAAGGTTAAAAACCAAACAGGAACTTAGTAACAATAACAAAAAAGTGAGAGAAAGCTGTATAAAATGCTCGCTCAACAAACTGTGGAGACATACAACAAACATAACTGTTGCAGATGAAGGGGGCATGGACATAAAGGACTACATTTACCCCACCCAAACACAAAATGTTGCAGAGTATACACCACAACATAAAGCAACAGAGTTTAGCATCAGTTACCAGCTTCACCTTTTCAATGCTGAAAGATGTCACTATTTGCTCACTACATAGCTGGCCATGAGCCAGAACTATATACACACACAACTCCGTAAGGATGACACCTGCAACCCTTCCTGTCACTATACTGTAGTTGGATTTCATAAAGCCAGTTTTTTTTTCCATCACAGGGTAGAGCAGGCCGGCTATTTTAAAGTTTCAACGCTTAGGACAAAGAATACATATTTTCCAATAAAGGAAATGCATTATATTTTGGGTTTTTATCAGTTGAGCGAAAACCCTTTTACGCGAATACCTAAACATCTACCCCTATACCTCGAAAATCCCGAATGCACTAAGCCAAGAAAAATAAAATATCGAACTATTATAATCGGCCAACCCCACCACCCGCTACTTAGTACCTACCCAAACAAAATAAATAAACCACATACATACACTAACCTTACCCTACAGACATACACCCAAACAAAATAAATAATCCACATACATACATTTAACAAAACCCTGCTTTCAACACTACACTAAACCCCACATACAGAACTATCTATGCACTATCCTTAACCCCTCCCTAACCCTAAGGTCCGTAACTACCGCACACTTCCCCTACAGACATACGCCCAAACAAAATAAATAACACAAATACATACACTTAAAAAAAACCTACATCTAACACTACACTAGATCTTACATACATTACCTATCTATGCACTTACCTCAACCCAAATCCTAACCCTAAAGTCCTATCTATTGTACACTTACCTTACAGAGCTATAAAGCAGACGTGCCAACCAAAACAAATTGACACTTCGGAATTTGCGGTTTTGGACATTCGAGGTTTATGTTCTTCGCGCAATATGGTTCGACGTATTCGTATTCCGGTAATAGGGTTTTCACTCAACTGATATAGACTCTTATATTTTCATATGTTTAACCATACAATAAACAGCCGACACAATGACAACCAGAAAGCAGTCTTTCTCAATAGCATCAGATTTATTTTAATGAACATACAATATAATACACTGTTAAAAACTGGGCCATTACTCTCTGTTTCAACAGACAGCTACAAATCACAGCCTGCGTTTCTACTCAGAAATAAGATTTTACTGGCATTCTAACTCAATGGTAGATGAATTTTGTTGTGTAACTTCCACGAGTTCCCGCCATACAAAATGAACACATACATCTCCATGGTACACACGTACACACACACACACACACACACACACACACACACACACACACACACACACACACACACACACACACACACACACACACCAGTACCTGGGTTTGAGTTTATCTGCAGCAGCTTCAGTCATTCTGTGACTGCTTCAATGTCCCCAGTCCGTGCAAGCAATGTAAAACGTCTTCTTAGCTTCCCCTCCCTGCGAGAGTAGGCTCCAGCCTGCAGACGTTGCAGTCCGGATATCTTCCGGTCTATGCAGTCATCACCACATAGACTTTGGGGCATCAGACCTGCAGAGATGCCTTCTTCCTAATCCAGACTGCTGTTGCAGCAGTCCGGAGTCCTGTGAGTTCCGAGCACAGAGTTCCGGGACTTGTGATAATTTTTTTTTTAGTTTTTTTCTTTCCTTTCCACTGCTGGGGGGCTGCAGTCCTATAGCACGAGCTGCCCCTGCTGCTGCAGCAGTCCGGAGTCCTAGCACGGAGTTCCGGGACTTGTGATCATTTTTTTTTTAGTTTTTTTCTTTCCTTTCCACTGCTGGGGGGCTGCAGTCCTATAGCACCAGCTGCCTCTGGTGTGTGTGTGTGTGTCTCTGTGTCTGTGTGTGTGTGTGTGTGTGTGTGTGTGTGTGTGTGTGTGTGTGTGTGTGTGTGTGTGTGTGTGTGTGTGTGTTTTGAGAATAGTTGCAGGAAAGGATACCATGGACAGAAAACAGAAATAAGACAGGCATGCAGAGAAAAGAGGAGTAGAAAGGACAGGAAGTATAAGAAATGAAAAGAGAAGAGGGAGGTAGAATGAATTGAGAGGCCAAAACAATATGTGAGCTGCCTTTGTATGTTCATAGTATGCAAAATCTTTTCTCCTGTTTTTATAGGTTCTGGGTAGAAAACTGGGAAATTGATGGCTTGACTCAAAGTAAACTCTGAAACCACTCAGGGTGTCTTTAAGAACAAACCCTTCATTCATGCTCAATCAATGGGAAAATCAAACAGGGTTCAACCACCATGAGAGTTTGCAACTAAAGTAATCTTCTTGCAATGGTCAAAGCAACAAGGATGACAGTTTTCCAAGTCACGATCCTTAAATCATCTTGATACCCATATTCAAAGGGTGAGACGGCTAACTTCTCCAGCAGAAAGTTGGGATCCCACAGAGGAATACCCTGTTTACAAACAGGAAAGAGGAGGATCCATGGGCAGACATGCTGAAATGGCTACAAGATGAACCTGTAACAGGAGTAAGAGATGCCATAGGAAAGTAACTTATACAAATATCTGAGTACCAGTGTTACAAATATCCCAGATGGGTCCCTGATTTCTGGTTATGCACCTACTAAAAAATCGTTTCCATTTAACAGCATAGGAATTTCTACTAACAAGCTTTCTTGCGTCCTTACCTACTGCACATCTTCTTGAAATATTCTTCCATGCAGTCAGCTTCAGACTGATATCAGGGTCGATCAAACTCCCCGTTTTTGTGAGAGCAGACATGCAACAACTGGAACACTCGAGATACCTTATTAAAATGATATAAGGCCTAAACAAGATGTCCTACAAGTACTGACTCAAACCCCTGTCACTATATTCAGTATCCTACAGACTGCTAAGAGGTGACCTTATTCTGGCAGACAAGCAAGGCATCCTCTGACCCAATACTGATGGACCTAATACACATCAGCAAGTCAAACAGCATCAGAAATACTTGGTCTAGGGGTATAAACCTCTTCTCTAAACATCAACGGAATGATTTGGAAGGATAGGCATATCTCATACAGGATACCACTGCTCAGGAAAAGACTCCCCAGCCACATAAAATAAAGCTCATCCATGTCCCTATTCAGGTGCAACTTGGATCTATGGATGGGTAATAGAAAATTTACCCCAGGACTAACCCATGTACTACTAATGGACACAGGCAGCTCATAAATGATTTATCCCATGCATAGGTCCCTTCAATCTATCTATGGTATGACCCAGTTATTCTCACTATGAGTAATATATTATTAGTATGGTTAATTCAAGCACCTAAAGGGGAAAGTGGCTAAGCTTAAAATGGATTACAAGGGCAGGCAGCCTAATACATATCTATAAGCTTATGAGTAGATCCAGTCTGTGAGGAAGCTTGTGGTAACTGTCCTATACAAATTTCATAAGAAGGTAGAACCAACGTAGCCTGGGCCAAAACAGGATCACTACAATAATTTTTGGAGTATTATTTAGAATCTTCAGAATTACCCTGGATATCAGTGGAAAGGATGGAAATGCACAAAGGAACATTCTCTTCCGAGAGACAAGTTTGATCTACTTTCTAGTCTTCTCTGAAAGGAGCCCTGGAACAAAACTTGTTTAGCGGTCTATGTTTTGAAAGGAGACAAAATATCTATTTGAAGTGTTCCCCACAACTGAATCAATTCATGGAATACCTCCTTTTTCAATCTCTATTCGTGAGGGTCTGTCCTGGTCCTGCTCAGCATGTCTGCCACTATGTTCTGCTCTTACAGAATGTTAGATGCTTGAAGGGTTAAGAAATGCTAAACAGTTAAATCCCAAGCCACCAGTGCCAGCCTGCATCGTGGATATGACCCTGAACCTCTCGGCTTGTTTATACACCACACGACTAAGGTATTGTCTTGTAATCATTTGAATATGTCCTAGGGACCAAAGATGATGGAGAAACTTGAAGGCATGGATCACAGCCAACATCTCTTTTAAGTTGTTGTGCTTTGCAATATTTGAAGGTTTCTATAAGAATTGCACTTTCACCCCTTTGGAAATTGGTCCTCAACCAAAATCTGATGCATCTGTGGTGACAGGTTGGTTTTAGGGTCTCAGGAGAGAAGGGGAGACCTGGGTTCAGTTGAATTTGTGTTCACCACTGTAGTTCCTTCTTTATAAAGTCCAAAACTGGAATTCGATACTCCATTGAAAAAATAAATAAAATTATAAAATTGAAATTTACAAAACAAGTTTTATAAAAAAAATATATATATATAAAATTGGAATTGGACTTTGAGGATGAAAATGCTGATGTGTTTTTTTACAAACCACTGTATCATTTTTATGTGCGATCTGGCTAGAGGTTTCATGAGAACCACAGAAGCCATGAATCCTAGGATCCTGAGAAATTCTCTTAAAGAAGCCCGAGACTGATTGGAGAAATTTAGAAAAAATTCCAGATAAAAGCTCTACCTTGTCCCGTGTTAAAGACCTTTTGAAGAGAAGACTCTAAAAGACATCCCAGAAACACAATCCTGTGATACTGAATTTAGAAGAATTTTGCAACATTTACACGGAAGCCCAGACTGGTCAAGACAGACATAACCCATGTTAATGATTCGACATCTGAATAGAAACTCTGCAAAGATAAGCAAACTGTCTAAATAATGAAAAATGTGAATGCCATTCAGTCTGCAATAAGCTATGACTGGGGTTAGACATTGTGACTATCCACAGAGCTATAGGTAAACCAAATGGTGATGCAGAGAACTGAATGCGAGACAGAAACGTCCTGAAGCCTATGGCTATGGGACTGTGGTAGTAAGCATCTTTTAGGTCTAGAGTTACTAAGTAATTCACGTAAGGAATGAGAGGTAACAAGTTCTGTTAGGTCAACATTTTGAATTTTGAAACTTTCATGTAGAGATTTAGAAATGAAAGGCCTAGTACTGGTCTTCAGGAAGCCTCTTTCTTTGGTACCAGAAACATGCTGGAATAGAAGCCTTTGCCCCTTTGACTTAAAGGCACTGCTTCTATGTTACCCTGCGTAAAGACCATGGTAAAGGCCGAAGAACCTCAGGAAGAAATTCTACTTGGTTTGGAGGCTGTTTCCATTAAAATATCTCATCTGTAACACACCTGCACCACTTTTAACACCCTGGAGAGACTGAAATAATCTTTTGCCAATGAGGAATGCTGTGGGCTATTGTTTTCATAGGTGGGTACTAGGCTATTGGCCCTAGGGCCTATATAAGCCTAGCCAAAAAGGTACCCTGGCTTTCGCCACCCAAGAAAATTATTTTCCTGTGCCCCTGTCGAGCAGAGCCACAGAGGTGATCCTCGGGGTGAATCTCCTATTTCCCATCCAAACATCAAGATTTTTCTTGAAGAGTGCTAATGAGGAGCTATGTTTGATATAGATAAGTAGTTTGTCTCAGAGACAGGAATCTATCCCTCCAGCATGCTGTTTATTGTGGTGACAAAGTTTAGGTCCCTAGATCATGTAGCTCAGAGGGATTGAGATATCTTTAAGCAGAGCATGTCCAACAGCTTTGGTTTGACATAGCTTTGTATGTTAGGCAGAGATCGCTTCTGAGTAGGCGATATGTGATGGAGTAAAGGTGGAGTTTTTTGAGACGGTCTGCGTAGGGCATCTGTTTGAGACCAGTAATCCTCTTTGTGAGGTATTTCTCCGGCCTTTCCAGTTGTTGTAGATGTCTTGTGAGGTACATACCAAAAGGGGCATTGTAGATTATAATGGGTCTAATGAGTGACGAGTAGAGGGACAGATTTGTTTACTTAGATTTTTTTTTTTTTTTTGTTTAAGAGCGAGGCTATAGGATTTGTACTGAGGTACATGAAATATCTTAGAAATTCACTGGATTAAGTTTCCCCTTTCATCCTATTGTTTGAAAACCTGGGTAGCAGAAGAGTCATACACCTTATCTAAAGCTGAAGCCAGGATTTAAACTTTACAATCCAAAATCACTCAGCCTGGCACACTGGCCCAATAAAGGCACAGCACAGTACACCCGCACCAAAAAAGTAATCAGTCGCTGGAAACTACAAAATTAAACAATGCAACAGTTTATTCACAAGTCCACAGATTAAGCGCTTTCATTCCTCACAGGAAACTTCATCAGAATACTTAGTGAAAAAACACATCAGCCTAAATACTTCCCAATTAAACACATCATTAATTACATAATGAAAAAATCCATCATCCATTGAATCACTAATTAATTGAAACACTTGCTCAATAAAATACTTTGAAATTACAACGAAAAAAAAATAGAAAAAATTGTAATAAAATAAACAATGTTCTAGTCACACAGGTTACATGAAAGACATTATAATCCTAGAAACTGTACTAAAAAATGTATAATAAATATTGGTGGACTTAAAACCCATATTAGAGTTTAAGTGCTCTCATTTTTAGAGCTGGTAACAGAGAATAATGGTCATTACGACCATTATTTTAGGTTTTGGATGATATTTTTGTTTGGAAGAGGTCTACTAATGAGATTGAGAATTTGGTTAGTTACATCAGTAGCAGTACTGATTACTGTACTATTAGCGACTAATTACTTTTTTGGTGCAGGTGTACTGTGCTGTGCCTTTACTGGGCCAGTGTGCCAGAGTGAGTGATTTTGGATTGTTGGTCTTTTTGTACTCAGTCTTTTTCACCTACCGCTTGGTTTATTT
Source organism: Protopterus annectens (assembly GCF_019279795.1). Classification (NCBI taxonomy): domain Eukaryota; kingdom Metazoa; phylum Chordata; order Ceratodontiformes; family Protopteridae; genus Protopterus; species Protopterus annectens. The sequence continues at coordinate 176,799,137 of NC_056743.1, forward strand.
CAAACTTTTTCTTATCAGCAAACTTTTGGTTACGTACCCAAGCACCTCTTCTCAACACTGTGACAGTAGCAGTGGCCCTAAATGAAGGGTTGGTATTGAGCAGCAGCCTGCTGCCAATATGAGATGCAATTGAGAAGACAGCTGTATCTGAACAATGGAGAGAGAAAGGAAATTTAGCTACCCTGTACAGTTTACAAGCTTTTCTAGGGACTGATAACTGGATATCAGGATATGTATAGGCAGTATTCAACACAGCCTCCTGAGCTGGAAGTACTGGAAGAATAGGAGAGGAATAAGATAGATTTATTTATTTACATTTGTTAACCAGGTAGTGTTCGACTGGCTCAGAAACCCTTTTTCAGCGAAGACCCGGAAAGCAGTACCAGTAAGTAGTTGCAACAAATATCAAAAGTATGTTAAAATATGTTACAAGACCATAGAAGAATTACAAGTAATAGTAAACTTTACATAGTGTGTAAAAATAAGTTAGGTACAAATTTTAAAAGATAGTTAAAGTGTACAAACTATCTAAACCCATAACACATACCCATACATGCATACATACCCATAGTACATGTACTAATTTACATCCATTTAACATACCTACATCCCTCTACAGTTCAGGGGGGAACATCTGTTTGCCTGCATTAAAATATCTCATCCATCTTGGCACTGGTCTGATTAAAAGAGAATTCCTCCACAGGAGGATAAAAATTGAAAATTTCTTCAAAATTAGAGAGCTGGGCTTGGAAATCTTCAGGAGATGAATCAATATATTTGTCATAATCAGAATCATCAGACCCAGTTTCCTCAGGAAAAACTTTTACAGGGAATGCCCATCTGTAAAGACTTCTGCATACCAGGATTTACTGCCTATAATGCTTGTCTCATCAAGGTAAGGAGCTTTTTTTTTTAACAGCAGTAATAGCTTCATCAAAAGAACAATGAGCTCCAGCAGGAGAGGACCAACACAAAGGAGGGACATCTGCCTAGTTTAATGGTTTCTTGCCCTGTTTATCCTGAGAAGAATCTTCCAGAGTGTCTCCCAGACCTAAACAAGACTTTTTCCAATGCCTTCTGTGACACCTCTACCTCTGGGCCACTAATCAAGGAGCCTCAATCCTTACCACTGGCACCTGTGGGGAACGTTCACTGGGAGGATAACAGGTACACGCACAGTGTCTCTAGCTGCAGCTCTCTGCGTCAAGCACAACTACCCTTAAGAGCACACAGGGAGCACAGTCAGTCCGGGGCTGGTTTCTCTCTCTTTCCCCAGAACCCCAATAAGATTCCCTAGCTAGGGTTCCAAGTCAAGTCCTCCAACATTCTCTCTGTCCAACCAGTGCTTTGGACCCCTGCCCAAGTAGCTGACACTGACACAGACACACACACACGAAAGGCTGGCACAGGTTTACTAGCTATGCCCCCTTTTGCCCACACTTTAAGGTAGTTATCATTGCCACCAGAACCCCTCACCAGCTACTTTAAGGCCCTTAACAAAAGGTGTCCAATTTTGCTCTGTAATATTAATATTGATGCAAATGGTAGTTTGACCAAAAGCAAGGCTATTTGGAGTGACCCACACAGCGTTACCAAATAAATATGTAAGTACTCTCAAAACTTAAATATATCTACAAAGATAAGCCATAATGAAAGGTTTAAATAGATTTAATAATAAATAATAAAGAACAGGAAAATACTAAGTATATATTCACAATGACATCAGAGTTCAAATCACAGGAAATATTTAAAACAACATTGAAGGACAGACCCAGACAAATAAAGAAAATCAATATTTAAACTAAGTTTCACTATATTCCTTATAAAATCTAAGAGAATTATACTATTCCCTAATAACTTACTTAGAGCAAGGCAGATGATGTGGTGAATGGTCCTTCTTGTTTTCAGGCCCAAGACAGAACACAGAATGCTGTCTCACTAAGAGGCTTCTCAAAATAATATCTAAAATATTACTTCTGGGATAGCTTTCAGAATGACATCACGTCTGGTTATCTGATTTCTAGTTCCCAAACAAAACTCCCATTGCTGGAAGCTAGCAGGAGTTAGCACCTACCTGTAAAACTACACACACAAGAGCTTTTGCTCAGATCTGTGGCAGGTGCTGTAAGTCATAAACCAATTTCACATCGCCATGCTTCCAGAGTAGTAATTACTTCACCCCAAAGACAATACAGAAAGCTTCCTGGTACAGACCTTGTGTCTCTGGCTGCACTGAAACATGTGAGATAGCACCTTTATGGCCTAGCCTGTAAAGTGAAAAAAGTTTGCTGGACTGAGATTAACCTACCAGTTTCCTCTGTTAAAACACAGGCCTTTAAACAGTTACAATAGTGCAAGCACATTTCTGTTTTCTCCAGTAGCGCATACTGTGGATACATTTCAAACACAAGCACTTTACAAATACCTTTTCAACACAAACATCTGTACAAATCAGTTTGACATGCACATGACATACAGTTCTAATACATTTGTAACAAACACATCTTATATAAATTAGTTTGATATTCACACGATATAATTATTTACAAAATTCCAGCTAGCTGTGCTGGTCGTACCTCCTATTGTCACACCTGTACTGGACACTGGAATAACTAAACAGGATGTACCTGACTCTGGTTCATACTGGCCAAAACTACTACAACACAGGAAGCCGGAGAGGTAAATGGATGGTCTAAGGAACAAATTATAACTGCAGGTTCACCCACTACTGGCTGAGGTGCAGCCAGCATCAGTGACAATGGCAAGGCTTCCTTATAAAGGATTTTTCTCCTTCTAAGTACTGCAGGAGAAGAGCCAGATGCTCCAGATTGAGTATCCATGCTGTAACTGGAGAAGCACCACCAAAGATGATAAAAGTAGCTCAACCATAATGGTTGGAAGGTAAATGGTCACTGACTGCTCACGCCTTACAACCAGCACACTTACTCAACACTCCCCCAGTCCCCTACCTTAAGAAAAGTTAAAATATACCAAAATTACACTGTCAGTATTGTTTTCGCACACACATACTCTCACAGAATAAAAATAGCAGCTAGGTTGTCAAGGATTGAACCTAATACTCAAAATACGTTACCTCTAGTTTCTCCATAAACATTTCTGTCCCAGAAAATTCAAAGTTTACATAAGCAGTGCACAATTTTCCAAAACATTATACCCAAAATACCTTAAGTAACACTTTAAACTAAAAATAGTCGTCCCTGACAAGAAACTATTGATACTGAGAAAAAATATTTGGTTTCTTAAAAAGGGAAATACCACTTTTAATTTAAAAAAATGAATAAAATGCTATTTTTTAAATGGCAATAATTTTTGAGTTGAGGGGGTTTTCCTAACGGACTTAGAAACAATTGCTTAGCCTATTACTGTTCTTGTGAAGCCCGAGAGTTGCCTCTCCTTGAGATGACAGCTGTGATGGCTTAGTGGTTAACTAAGGACATTTTCATTCAAGGAAGAAAATCAGCAGTCATAGACTGAAGGAGTAGAGGGGGAGCCAGAGCTTTTTGAAGTTGGAGAGTTGTTTTTTTTTCCCTAGGCAGGAAATAACCCATATAGCCTGAGGGCTACTGCAGATGTGTGAAAGATGCAGATGTGTGAAAGATGAACATCAACAGATAATGTGAGCAGAAGAATCTCTTTTGTAGTACGATTCCTTATCTCTGGGAATTGACCACAGATGGATGCCTACCCTTCCAGTCTGCCTTCCATAGCTTTATGGGTATCTTCATATCAGAGATGCACTCTCCTCCTAGCCTGGAACCATGAACCTGATGTACAGCTAAAAGGAAGTGCAGCCCATACCATTTTCAGTTCTTTTGTATTCAGGAAATGTTACTAGAGTACATGTGTTTTAGCTGGGAGCAAATAATGGCACCGGTCTTCAGTTGGTAAAGCCCTCAAGGTCCTAATGGATTGCTTCCATAATACAAAGAAATTTTTAGAAGGGCAAATCTTGGGATTCTCTGGGGTTTAAAACTACAAGAAGGATCCAGCCAAGTTACAGGCTTCATTGTATAAACCCTTAAAGATCACGTAGGGAGGACCCATGGAATATATATGAAAATGACCCCTTAATGGCATGGGATTACAAGATCAAGTTTATTCAAGCAATGGACAATTCTGCGGTTTGTCATTTCATTGCTTCTTTACTTCCCAGCCACCCAGGGCAGTGGCAGATGGCCACTAACTACGGTGATAGTTAGTGGGAGCTTATATCACAGCATTGATCCTTTTTAACCAAACATCTACTGCTGTAGTTACAGATCTCACAAAACTGTACTGTGTTCCAAGTGGAGAACGCTACTGCATCATAAATCCTTACCCATGGGAAGAGTGCTAAAGCAGCAAGCTGCCCCTAGTGGGGTGATCTTTATTTACTTACTTGTTACCCAGGTAAGTGAACTATTCAGTCTAACTCTTTTCAGCCAAGACCTGGGCTCATAAAATAAGACTGCCAACCTTCAGAGTTTCTTCCCAGTGGAGTCATGAAGTCAGGTTCGGGGAATTCTCGTTAGGTATTTTGAATCATTCTGACAACCAACATATTCTGAAGTATATTTCTCCAAACTGTTTACTGCTTCACTTTGACTTCTTGTTTGTGTTTTTAAGTATGTTATTAGAGCAGTTGCTTTTCTTTTAAATGGCAGCCTGAAAGGAGTGAATGTGCCCATTAACAGGCATACTGATGAAAACAATCCTCTTCATGTTGGACCTTAGCAGAAGAAAAAGCCTAACAAGTCTGAGCCTTCTTTTTTAATAAAAAAGTAATGGTTCTGTCCTTAAGTTTTATTCTCTGCAGTAAAAATTACATAAACTTTTTTGTCTTCAGTATAATTGTACAAAAGAACAAAAACTTGATTAAAGCACACACTGCAAAAAAAAAGTTCAAAATGTTTTCTTCCTGTCCTCAGTATGATTTTTCCAAAATAATATTATAAAATATATTTTATCATGTGCATGATGTGTATATCTGTTGTATTTAGCACATTTACCTATTGAAATGGATGGGGCAAATAGCAGGGCTTTTGTCAGGTTTGTGCCACTTACAAAGATGGAAATATAAAAACATGGTGCAAATCATGTTGAATGAGTATACAACAGCAAAACATATTACAATCCATGGTACAATTCAAATGTGTCCCAGATCTTAGTTGTACAATAATGCAGGTTGTAACTGCAACATCTTCCTATTTCAGAAGAGGCATTAGCTTTCAATATAAACAGTATATCTTATTCTGAGAAATACTATGTCAAATAAAGAATGGTGTATTATACATCAAGTACAATGAACTGTAAGTTTTAAGTCTGTAAATTAATGTATGACTAGTATATGCAACCTTCTGAGATGCACATAGTTGACTATATTGACTGCATATTACTATGCATTTACAGAGTAAATCTACATTCATATAAAGAGGTGTTACATCAACAACATATGACATTTTAATTTATTTAAGTAATGTGGAAGGCATAAGCTGTAGAATCTTAGCTGAATTATATTCACCATCTCTGTAGAATGTGCATGTATATTCCTCAAGCATTTAGTCATTTGATTTAGGTCTGAATGTTTCTATCTGGCTTTCATTTCTTATGTTGGATGGAAGTCTTTAAATGTCACTTTTTCATATAAAATACAGTACTGTAAAAAGTACTTTAAAACACTCTACTAGCCCCAAAAAATAAAATAAACAACTTCTTCACAGAAATAAATGGTCAATTATTTTAAACAACTTTTAAATTGACAGGAGAAAAAAGAGTGCTCTCATTTAAAAGTACAATACAGTCTTATGACAGTCCTTTAAAACACAATCTCCTAGCTTTAAAATAACTTTCCAGAACAGGAAAATATTAGGAAACAAAGATTTTTTTTTAAATAATGTTTTTCTCCAAAGGAAACATATCTTTGCAACAAAGAAACAGCACAAGCCAATCGTCGATCCTCGAAAGCTTCAAGAGGAGCATACACTTCAGTGGCAGGAAAGCTTGGGGGAGGGGGGGGGCTGTTGGAGCCCAAACCTGTCTTTTTAGTCAGTTCAGTCAGAACTGACTGATGGCTTGGGAGCATGGAAGGTGCCCTGAAGTTTTGAAAGCTGGCCAGCAGGATACATTTCATATAGCTAGGGCTACTGCAGCAGTAATCAATATGATGAATAGCTTTAGTTTATGAAGAAGGCAGCTTTGGTCAAACTTTCAAATGCCTGGGCCATATCTAGAAAGATTCCTCCATTATTCATATTGTTGCATCTGTTATTGGTTACCAAGAAGAGGGCAACCCATGTGCTGAATCCATTTCAGAAGCAATGCTTTGCATCAGACTGTACGTGGTAGCTATTTGATGTTTGTATTTTTTTAAGATACTAATTTCTGTAAATGCCTGGATAAAGGACACAGATTATCTATAGGTGAAAAATATTTTGTAGAGCTGGCAGTTTGCTGACTGGCTAGTAGGGCGATTTGATTACTGCATGTCTGAACTGGTTCCATAGGACTCCTGTTAGTGATAGGTTAAAGATGAATGCAGGTGATTTGTGCATAAGGTTTGATGTTAACTGGAGAAAGGATGGGTGTGTATTTTACCAAAGGATGCACCATTGTTTTCATTACTTTTGCTGTTTCCTAACTTGCTGTTAAAATTTCTTTAAGTTACATAACCTGTAGGACTATAACAGCAAATCCGCTCTGCTCTGCACTGCTTGTTTCTAGGCAAGTTGCAGGCTAGCTGCCCTTGCAGGCCATTTTAAGCCTAGCTAAGTTTTCTTCAAAAGTGAGAATCAGACACTGCACCTTATGTCTGGGAGGTAAACACCTTAAGAACTATGCCAACCCCAAACCCGAGACAGAAAATCCAGTTTGCAATGTCTGGAGAAGGTATGTAAAGTGGCCCAGACAGCTCTCACAGATAGTACGCAATAGCACATTTCTAAAGAAAAGAGCTGTGAGAGATGCCACCCAGCTAGAAGTTGGTTCCCACTGACCCACCTAGTACTTTTCTCCCAACAAAAAGTTAGCTAGCCATTTAAACAGTGTCTGCTCGAAGACTGGCTTACCCATCTTGCCTGGCATAAAGGATACAGAGCTTGCAAGACTTGTCACAGCTGCCTGGCATAAAGGACACAGAGCTGGCAAGACTTGTCACAGCTGCCTGGCCCATGCTATGCAATATCAGAGCAGTTTATGTACCACCAAGTGAATACAATATCCTCTTTTTCTATCTCTGTGGCTTGGAGGCTAGGACACAACACAGGCTGCTACATAACCAAATTAAGTGCCAACTCCGGTACTAAGTTGGGCATGAAAGGTTAGAGCCAAGGTTCAGCCTGTTTCTAAGAAACACTGCAAATCGCTGTTTACACATTAGAAGATGAAACTTAGAGATCCTCCTTGCTGAAGTAACTGCCACCAAAGGTAAAGTAAAGAAGGGATATGGAGGGGGTATTAATGACAGTGGAAATGGTTACAATTAGGAAGAGATAAGACAACAAGAGAAGACTGTTGGAACAGTTTGCAGAGAGACAGATTCAAATCACAACAGTGATCGGGAAATCCATCTTGTCTGGCACAGTTGCTCGCAAAGGGTATTTCCTGTAGAGAAGTGTAAGTGGAAAGGTAACAGTTTAGAGTTGGAAGAGAGAGTAAATGTGGAGATCTCTATGATAATATAGGGTAGAGAGCATGATTAGAGGGAAAGACTGGAGTTAAAGGAAACAAAATGTGGATGTAATATATGAATAGGTACAGAGACATAATTGAGACTTTACCAAGATACGCTACAACGACAGCAGTGTTAAGAAGTAAACAGCTAGTCGTTTAGTTTGATTTAAAAGCAGATGGGGGAGGATATCAGCCTAACAGTAGTAAGGAGGGAGTTTCAAAATTTAGATGCATATGTGAAATACAGGGAGTCACCAAAGGTATTGTATGATTTTTTTTGACCCGAGGTAGATTTATGTCTGGAAAGCAAAGGGGCTTTGTGGGAGTATAACAATGGAGTCAGGAAAGAAGAATATTCTGCGTGCCATTTTTAGGTATGTGCAGCTATGGGCAGCACAGTCATGCAGCTTAGTGTTGTCACCTCATAGCAAGAGGTTCTCTGGTTCGATTCTCGGCTAGGATGCCTTCTGTGCAGTGTGCGCATGTCTACCCTGCATTTGTATGGGTTTCCTCAGGGTGCTCCGGTTTCCTCCCACATTTCAAAGACAATGTGTCTGGAGCGTTTCTCCCTGGGCCTCCACTGAAAATGGGCTCTATCCCAGTCAGACTTTCCCGGTAAACAAATGTTAAATAAATAAAATAAATAATGTTTTTTGCAAATTCAAACCAGTTTAGTTTTTTTGAGTGCTAGTCAGTGATGAGTTGAGTTGGGCAATTTGGTGGCAAATCTGGCAGCTTTGCTGTAGCCTTGTTCTAGTTTTTGTACTGATGTTAAATGTATGTTTATAAAGACAGTTGAGGTGTAGAGTAAGCTTGACAGGATGTAATAGTTTTTCTGTATAATTTTGCAGTAAGAAAGTTAGAAGCTCAGTAAAGGACGTCTAACAGTGTTTTCCACCAAGTACTGAATATGTTTGTCAAATTTAAGTTAA